>NC_090937.1:830949662-831252692 GCF_040938575.1 Ambystoma mexicanum | reverse complement strand
TCCATCATGTATGTTGCACACAATGCCTATGTTTCTACAGTACTAAGTTTCTACTAAGTAGCTAAGTTTCTACTAAGTAGCTTAGTATACTGGAAAGAACCGGATAATATAATGGTTTTTGTATCAATGCATTACTTACTGCACTAGGTAGCTCATGAAATTTATTCCAAAAACCCTTCACACTTTTTGATCAACATTACTATAAGAATCCCTTGTACAGACTTTTTTATGTAAAACATGGACATGTGATGTCATCAGTGATGTCATCAATGACATTTGTAATGTCATCTTTGATGTCCCACAGGCTCAGCGTGCCGTCGACCAGAGGCAAAATGCTATTTCTGAAACTGTTTTGGTGTGTCAGAGTGCTTGAGAAGGTTCAGAGAGTAAGAGATGGGTGAAATACTGTATTTGTTTTGTGCTAATGATGTATTCCCTATGCCCACACTGTCCGGGATGTTTGAAAGTACTGTCTAGGAGGGGTCTCATAAGGATAGTACTTCTGTCCGTACTGTGCGCAGGCAACTTGTAACTGTTCTAAGGACAGGCGTGGTGTCAGCGAATACTAAAATTGAGCACATGCCGTAGTTTTTCTTTGTGTGGGTGTGCTCCGGATTTATACGCCACCATGGGTGTAATATGCTGCGGTGGTTGTGGCCAGGCCCTAGAGTCTTGGGTGCATGGCCGTAGGCCGTAGGCCATGCTTCCATGACTCTAGGCCCTGGCCACAACCACCGCAGCATATCACAGCTACAGATACATCCGTAGTATTGCATATCGATCAGGTGGTTGTGGGGAGGTCCTAGAGTCTTGGGTGCCTGGCCAATGGCCAGGCACCCAAGATCAAATTTATACGTAGAGAAGTTATAATCCTCAGTGGGTCCGATATGCTCTGGTAGGTGTGGGCAGTGCCTAGAGTCCTGGGTGCAAATTGAGTACATGCTACAGTTAAAATGTTTCATTCTATGGATGTTCTAATGATTTATAAGGGACCATGGGTGTAATATGGTGCGGTGCTTGTGGCCAGGGCCTAGAGTCTTGGGTGCATGGCCGTAGGCCGTAGGCCATACTCCCAAGACTCTAGGCCCTGGTCAGAACCACTGCAGCATATCACAGCTATAGATACATCTGTATTATCAAACATCAATCAGGTGGTTGTGGGGAGGGCCTAGAGTCTTGGGTGCATGCCCAAAGGCCATGCACCAAAGACAAAATTGATATGTAGTGAAGTTACAAGCCACAATGGGTGTGATATGCTGTGGTGCTTGTGGCCAGGACCTAGAGTCCTGGATGCATGGCCAAAGGCCATGCCCCCAAGGACAATGTTCTTGTGCTGTGATATGCTGTGGTGCTTTTGGCCAGGACCTAGAGTCTTGGGTGCCAAAGGCCATGCACCCAAGGACAAAGGTTAAGCACTGGAGTTATAAGCCACCATGGGTTTTATATACTGCACACCCATACATTCAAATATCTATTGCCTTACACCCAAAACTCTAGGCCCTGGCCACAAGCACTGCAGCATACCACAGCTATAGATACACCCGTACTATAAAACATCAATCAGGTGGCCGAAGGCCATGCACCCAAGACCAAATTTGTATGTAGTGAAGTTTTGTGCCACATTGGGTGTGTTATGATGTGGTGGTTGTGGCCAGGACCTAGAGTCTTGGGTGCATGAACAAACTTATAAGCACTGCAGTTATAAGCCACAATGGTTTTGTTATGCTGCATTCGTTGTGGCCAGTACCTAGAGTCTTGGGTGCATGGCCAAAGGCCATGCACCCAAGACTATAGTTATAAGCACTGAGGTTATAAGTCAGCATGGGTGTTATGTGGTGCAGTGGTTGTGTGTACGACCTACAGTCTTAGGTGCATGGCCACAGGCCATGCACTCAAGACCAAAGTAATAAGCAGTAAAGTTATAAGCCACCATGGTTTTGATATGCTGCAATGGTTGTGGGTAGGACCTACAGTCTTGGTTGCTTGGCCGTAGGGTGTAGGTCGTAGGTTATACATCCAAGACTGTAGGCCCTGCCTACAGCCACTGCATCATATTACTGGCGTAGATCAGACGTATACATTTGAATATGTCTGACATGTGTGAAATTATACGTACTGTTTACTTCATAGAGATTCAATATATTTCTTACATGACTTTAGTACTTTGTGGAAATATCTGTTTTTTTTTATTTCTGTGATAAAGGAAAAGAGCATGTTAGTGTTTGCATTTTTTAAAGACTTATTACATTGTACAATAGACATTTTAGCTTTTTTTAACCCTCATATTTAGTTTACAAACCAGTGTACTGTGCATTCTGCTCAGTTTCTGTGTTTGTTTTTCAAATCCTTTGCTCTAGGGGAAAAGAAATCCTTGTCGGATTAAAAAAACGTACTTTGCTATGCTACAATCTATTTCTTTGTTTCCTTTGAGTGTTCACTTGTTGTTTCTGATTAATGTTATGTATGTTGGCTTGTTGCAGATTTATTAAACAGTTAGATACCTGTTGGCGTATTGTAACTGTGTATTTTCTGTTATGGATCTGTGGTATTCATTTATCTGTGTGGTTGTTAAACACTCTTGGGCAGTTAGATACCTGTTGGCATATTCTAACTGTTTATAGTCTTTTACTTAATTACATACGCGTTTGTAAGATTTGCTGGTAATCTCTGCTTTAGAGTAATGGTACTATCATTACATTCGAACCATCCACATTTCTTTTTAATGTATGTAGTGTAGTGACCTGCATGGGTTGTGGCTCCTGCGTGGTAGATTATACCTATTGTTGTCAAGGTTTTCTTACCAAGTGACAGTTGACCGTGTGTGAATCCAGTCAGCTTGCAGTTGTTTATGGTACCATCTGCATTGTAACGAAGAAGTATCAGTATTATGTAGTTACTAGGTGTTTGTATCAGTAAGGTGGAGCGATTATCTGAATTGCAGATAGTACATAATCTGCCATGGTTTGTATTCTGAAGAAGGAGCTGAAATGGAATGGATTCACAATTAGGTATGGATACATACAAAAATTGCTCTTTAGGGATTTGTTCCTGTGTCACACTGTTACAGAGAGTGCATGTATGTTTCCACATGTATGAAATCTGGAACATTTCATTTATAGGTATGTTTTTGTTTTCTAGTACGTGTAGTAAGTACATTAGAAATTCTTGTGGATCTTCTTGTGAGTTTATAGTGAATCTCACCATTCCAGCACAGTAGTCCAATTCTTGTCTTATTCCGTGAACACTATTCATGTTGTCAGGATTGTTTGTTGCGTTTCTATGAAGGACTAACATTTGCAAACACAATTGGTCTGTACTGTGTAAGTAAATGTTGTTAACAATTGGTGGCAATTGAAATAGAATATTCATTGTTACATTTGCATTGCAATTTACACCTGTTTCATTTGAATGGACCAGATAGTTCTGTCTCTAAGGGATTTTTTCAAAGTTTCAATTCCTTCTTTTAAGAAGTACTTGATTTACTTTCCCTAATGGGTTCCTCTTTGCTTGTGGTAATTGATGAAGTTTCAGCTTCTTTTGTTTTCTTTGCAGGATTTGCTGTCAAATTCTGTTGCATTTCTGTTTGAAATAGTTTTCTTTTACCACGTTTTTCTTTTTCTGGAACAGGATATGAGTTCAGAAGGGGGGGGTGTACAGTGAACGCAGTCAATTGTATTCTAAAATGCAAGGAATATCAGCATTCACTTTACTTGCATCGAAGTTGATTAGAAATAGACCGTCAAGTGTACGTAGTGATAGTGCTACGTCGCTCATGCCTTCTTTAAAGACAGTTTTTCCTATATCTATCAATGCTTTGTCTAGGGTAAGACCTTGGGATTTATGAATGGTGACTCAATATACAAGAGTTACAGAACATTGTTATCTATGTACATACATGTCTTTGAAGAGAAGGAATCGAGCTGTTGAGCGCCCTATCCTTTACACTTCTGATAGTTTGTCAAAGCAAATATTGACAAACTGAATGCTGTTGTCACATGGCTATGTTTGAAAGCCAACAACTATACCCAGTGCCCCATTCACTAGCTCTTGCTCCATGTCAAGGTTAAGTTTAAGCATTACTCTACAATTTAAGGATATTTTTAATATTTGTTCCAACCCAGCTGTGTTGGAGATTGAATTTTCTAAGGTATTTAGTCTTGTTGTGGTTTGCTGACACATGGGTACTGTCATACCATGTACATCCAGTTTGTATGTGGAGCAGATTTCAATTATTGCTTGCATTTCTTTTTTTAACATTGTTTCATTGAATTTGAAACAGCTTGCAAGAGTTGGCATTAAGGCCATACAATTGACATTTATGTGTGCTAATTGTTCCATAACATCAGTAGCACATGCGGTATCGCCATACAGTGCATAAATGTGCCGGTTTTTCAATATTGCTTGTGCTTCTTGAGATAGTACACCAACTCTAATACTTTTTAAAATGTTGGCGTAACTGAGATTTGTAGATTGACACATGTTTTCTGTTACTTCTCTGTATTGGAAATGTTGCCAAAGGTTGACATTACCTATGCTACCAACAGTTTACCGGCAGAGTTTGTGGCCTAAGGTTTTAAAAATAGGTTCACCTTTCTCTGGTGTCAATTGTAGAAGTTCTCCGAAAATCATAATGTGTTTCCCTGCAAAGAGTTCTTCGTAGTTTGTTTTAACTACTTCTTGCAATCTGAGGGGAATCAAAGCCAACATTAGGTTGGACACCAATTTGTTTTGGTGTTCTACTGGAAGGAGTAGTAATCGGTGTAAAATGACACCACCTATATTGTAGGCAGCTAAACCTGTGGGGGCAGTTACAACAGCTGACAGTTTGTTGTTTGTCAATTGTTAAAGGAATTTGCTGATGATTTTGATTAAAAAATGTTTTCCTGACCCAGCTTCACAACTGATGTACATCAGTATAGCTTTGTAATGTTGGCAGGTATATTCTTTATTTTCGTGTTGTACACCATGTACAATTTCTTTTGTTACGTCTTCAAAAATGGTGCGCTGATCTTTGTTAAGTTTTGATTGTAGTACATTTAAGCCTTCTATATCTTCTTCATAGTGACACATGGTGTTTTCCACTTCTGTCATAGCTAATTCTGCCTCATTGGCTATTAGTGGCTGTCCTAGTGGTTCTTGACTCCCTGTTACAGAAGGTTGACTACTGTCAGAAGTGTCCTTATCTAGTTGGGCCTGAAGTTCTTCTTCCTGTTGCTGTTCATTGTGCAACATTGTTTTGTAGTGCGTAAAGTTCACATCAGTGCTAGTGCTTTCATTTGCTTTGAAAGTGTCTTCATAGCAGTCATAGTTACCTAGTATCTCTTGCTCTTTTTTCCATGGTTTAAAAAGTTGTAGCAGGGACATGTAATATAGTTATTTCTGTTGAGGAGTTTTCAATGACAATTCGACATGATTAATTAAGCTTCATTTGGTAAGTTTCACTCAGCTGCCATCACAATCTGTCACTCTATATCTACCTTTGTTTTCATATGTCACTCTATATCTACCTTTGTTTTCATCTGGTTTTATATTATTTGTGTATGCAAAGTTTTGCGCTATGTAGTATAGACACATGGTTTCCAAAGTGGTACTCCTATTCGGGTAGTATGAGTCCAGTAAATTGTTTTTTAAAATGTCTTGGGTGTTGGGATCAATTTTGGAAATTGTTTCTATGGCCTCATACGATTTGAGAACTCTTTTTCTAGATTTAGCAGGACCAAGACTTAGCCATACCATGTTTTCTCATTTTCCATACAAAGCAGTACCAATTAAACGATAGGCGCCACATTCTCTATGAGAGAGCATTTTTATGCGTAGGCTGTACAATTTCTGAGATAGTGTTTTGTCTGATGATAGGTCATTCCAGAGGTCTTGCAGCTCTGTTTTTTCTGCTTTTGTTAAGTAGGCTGTAACATACTTTGCAACTGCAGTGGAATTGTCTGCAATGTATTGCACATCTATGTTTGCATTCCATAAGAGGGCAATGATTGCATTGTAATCATTGATATATTTTGATTATTCTGTTATTTTGATGTAATATGTGTTCTTAGGTGATTTCCCTTTAACACTATGTCGATCTGAAGACAGGAGGTTGTTCACTTCATCTTTTTGGGTAACTGGTCTAGGGAAACCAAAGCAGCATTTTGTGTAGTATTTCCCTTTGCTTTTGTATTTGCAACGACAATATTTGCCACAATTGTGTCTATGAAATTGTAAAATCTGTCTATGAAGGTCACTATCTGTCCTTTGTGAAGGGATTTCATAAGTGATATATTTTTGGATGAACTGCAAAACAGTGGCATCACTGTCCTGACCAAATTTAGGTGCACCTTTGATTCATAAAAGCTTGTGAATATGTGGTGCTCCTCTGGCTTTGTATTCTTTTCTCCAAAAGAAGTGTTGCACTTCTCCGAGGCAGGAAAAGTTTTATCACAAATAAAGTATAGCATAGCAATGAAACAATGATGGAAATATCTTGACACATTAACAGGATCTAGAGAGCAAAGTTCTCCAGGTATTAGTATATCTATGTTGTTTTTGTTGTTGTTTGATATGCGTGGGAAATCATGTACATCTTCCCATGCATACTCTGCACAACTAAATGTAACAGACCAAGTGGGTGGTCCAAGGTTTCTGATCATACAACGTATATCTCTGTGCCATCAGAACCAGTATTCTTTTGTACCACTCATGTTTGCAAACAGATTTGCAATACTTGATTGTAAAACCTCATCTATTTCTTGCACTTTTTGTATTAATTGCGTAGCTGACATATTTTGAAAGTGGGTTCCAGATTTAAATATGTGTGCAACTCTGTAACATAGGGTTGCTTGTTCACTTTGAAAGAGTAGGTGTAATGCCTATTCCACATTTTGTCTAAATCCAGGATCTTGAGAATACATTCGTAATGAGCAGTATTCTGATGCCGTAATCTGAGTGGGTCTATCATCGTATCTTCCTCCTTTGACAGGAGGAAATAGCAGTGGAAAAGCACGTGCTTCTATACTTTTTTCCCATTTGCTCATTGGTGACCCTTCAGTTTGTCGCATTTGATAAGTTTCTAGTGCATCATCTATGCTCTCATTAGAGTGCAATGGATGAATTGTGTAATGGTCCAAAAGAGTGAATACTGTAGCAGGATCCAGAAGTTCAAATTGACCAGTTTCTGATGACTCTTTAATTATTTCAATTGTTTCACTTAAGCTTTCTTCAATATTTATTTCTTTGTAGTATTCGTTATTGTCTTTCAGATACTGCAAGGCTTGTCTAACTTTATGTAAGTCCACGAGTTGTTGCCAAATTTATTTGTCTTTTGTTGGTACACCATTTACTAAGACAATTAAAGAATGCTCTATTGGACGTTGCACTCCTAGAGTGTGCACATTTTCTGTCAGATATAATGGCAAATAAACTGCTTTGTCACAAATGCCTTTCACCAATTCAGAGGGAGGTAATGTTGCTGTTTTTGGTTGAAGGCGTATTATTGCTTGAAATGGATGAACTGTTTGTATTATGATGCTCTCATACAAATTGAGCTGTTGAAGGGGTTTTGGTAGTGGGAATAATTCAAAATTGTTTGTGATAGCACGTGAAGGACTTTGATTGTTGTCAAGTTTTGTAGTGCAGTAACTGCAACATATTAGGGGTTCACTTTTTGGTATTTGTTTTCTGCTAAAAGGTAGAGAGCTAATTCAAACCATTTGGAATCTTCATTGTCTTCTATTTTGTATGTTATGTCTATAGTTTTTGTGTTCCTTTTGTAAAACGTTCTGCTGCAACACACACCCACATGGTTTGGTACTTCAGCCGATGTACTTTTAAATTTTAGTATTTCTTTTTTGTATGTGTGCAATAGAAGGTTGCTATGTGCAGAATTGTTGCTACTTTGTTGTGCAACTGTTGGATTTTGTAAGTGGCTTTCACTTCCAAAATATTTTCTCTGGATACGGTCGATTTCTTTTTGTAGATATTCAGGTGTACAATGCAGAAGAGTGTTATTTAAATTGGCTAATTCTAAAGCTGGACTTTTAGCATAGTACAGTTTATACATTAGATTTCTTACATTTGAATGATGTGTTGCTATCCTTTTGATATCATGGAAGGTGCTTTTGCAAATAGGTCCTGAAATGTAGCCTAATGAATGTCCTTGTAGTCCTGTGTATTTGCGCACTGGACAAGTATACATATTTTGCAGCACTTTCATTTTGATTTTGTTTTTACCTTTTACATACTGATTGAGGGACTGACATAAAGATTTGAAACATTTGTTAGGAATGTTACACATTGACGTGCATGGCCATTTGTATACTGGACGGTCTGGTTCAGTCGAATGGAGAGGTAATTCAGAGTTTTCATGGCATATTTTTGTAAGCAGTGTTTCTTGTTCTATGATGGTATTATTGACATTTTCATACCCTCGTCTACTGCTATGGTTGGCAATTGTGTTTGTTTGATTTTGCTTGTATGCCTCTTCATTAAAATATGGCTCTGTGGTCGTTGTGTGACTCCATTCACCTCCACAAATAGTTCAGAAGTTATTTCTGTTGACATTCCATTTATTGAGAAGTTTCTTTTCCAATTTAGTACTTAGTTTTGTTAGTGGTTTCATCCTATTTAACACTAAAATAAATAACTTCCATTTGAGAAGGATTGCATGTCTATGAGAGCTTGTAGGATTAATTTTCTACGGTAGGTTTTAAGGGTTGAGGATGATTCCGCTCCTCTTCTTATTAGATTCTGAAGGTCTCTGTGGCAAAGCATTTTTGCTAAAATACTTTTTTTACTATAGATTCTTGCTAGTATATCAGGATTTATAGGAGCATTGTTAGCAGTACTGGTAGCCGAATATTGTAAAGTGTTTTGTGTTTCATTCCACATTTTGATGGAGGAGCCAAAGTTTGTGTAGGTCAAGTTTTCTTTGTTTCGCTATGACTGTATTAGCTGTTTTGTTTCAATGTTCTGTACAAACTCTGCTAGAGATGGATGGTTACTTTGGACACTTTTATTTTCATTTGCTCTATTTCTATGTTCCTTTCTACTGACTTGCGTTTTGGATGGCATTCTTTGGGGCCTGTTGAAAAAAAAGAAGGCATGGTTTGGTCTGTTTTACAATGTATGTGTGCTGTGTGCATGCGTGTATGAGTTTGATGGGGAAGCTGTTTGTAGTGGTGTATAAATGTGCATTGGGCAGTTGAAATGAGTTGGGAAGGCTATTTTTCTGTTTGTATATTACTACACTGTGCTTCAGATGAGAGTAGAAAGTGAGCTAGTGGTGAGGAGAAGCATTAATAGTAAATGTAATGGTACAAAATTAAAACAGCTATTTGTTTAGTACTAATAACATTCTAAGGCTTCTGTATGTTTTTTGTGTTCCAAAAACACAGGGATTTGTTTGCCATTCTGCCTGTAATTTTTTGTTTAATAAATGGGGATTTGTGGGCAGAATGGTTCAGAAATCAATGTTTATTTTGGTGTTCAAATTAGATAAATTACCCACACAGTCTCTTTGAAGAACAATAAGAATATAAAGGTAGTGCTGTATTTACTTCTTTTTGTGGAATGGCCAGGTTTCTTCATATATGTTGTTTGCACTGTAGATGCTGTTGATTTTTAGGAGAGTAGTCTTCACTGCATTTGTAATAGGAAGAAGGTAGTAACTTTGTGTGTTTAAAGCAGTGATGTTAATGTACACGTTCATTTTGCATCTTTCGTCAGAGTATTCTCGTTTGATATCTGAACACAGTGCATGTGTGCATTTCATTTCACTATGTGCAGCCTTTATATGTTATTTGAAGTATGTTAGTTGAACCTGCTTCGCAAATGAGTACAATTTTCAGTACATGAAATTCACTTGTTGTTTTCAAGCTCTGTTGTCCATAGCAGAGAGGTTTGGAAGCAAAATGTCGTTAAAGTGGATGGGAAAAATTTGACTACTTTCATATTATAAGTACAAATGTGAAAAATCTGGAGCACCTCAGAGGGAGATGTCACCCCAGCAATCGGGAACATTTATTTTTCTCATACGATCGCATTGGAAGTAGCATTAATTTAGCCGGAAGACAGTAAAAAATTGTGACATTTTCTAAAGGAAAATCAAGTTTCGTGCATAAATCGGGAGGGTTGGTACGTCTGTATAGGTTATGCGGAAGACAGTAAGAAGTAGTGTGGTTTCTCAATGAAAAATCTGAGGTATTGCACTTAAACGGGAGCATTGGTATGTATTGGCTATGCAGATTTAGTGGCATTCATTTGTTTAAATGGAATCATACGAGTTGCACATGTTCTCTGAATAAAATATGCATACCTGTACTTTGTACTCATGCATGTGCGTATGCATGGAGCTGTATGTAGAAATCTGTGACACTTGCACAGTAGTTTTTGAAGTAGGTGCTTTGCAATGATATGCAACTTGAATTCAGAGTGATCAACATTACATTTCAAGAGCAGAAATCTGATGATGGAGTTAGATGTAGAGGTCTTGAATGTGATTGGTGGATGGTTGTGTGACTGCTTAGCTGTGTCCAATGAAGGAATGGATTTGCGAGTGACGTGGAAAGGGTAGGAGGACTGCTAAGAGTTACTTGCATCATAGACACACTTGTCCGCGGGTAGGGCGTGCCGCATACTGGGTTCTTCAGCTAATCCAGCATGGACAGGGGACTGTAGGCATCAGCCAATCAGATCTTCACATTGTTCATTTCTGTCAAAAGTCAGTGTGTGTAGTGAAGATGGCCGAGGTGGAGACAGTCAGGGTGTTGGTGGTCGGAGATATTTTTGTCCATGGTTTACAGCACTATTCCGAAAGTAGGCATGTGGCAAACCATTTTGATGTCAGAGGAGTGGAGGTGGTGTGGAGCGCTGCCACTGATTGCACTGTAGCGGCAATTCTCCAAGATTGTAGAGATATGCGTTGGATGACTAGTCCCCATGTGGTAGTTTTGCACTACGGTGCTTGCCATTTGGGCTACGTGAGTTCACCTACTTTGTTGGAAGATTTGGAACAGTTGGTGCAAGCAGTCATTAACATCTTTGCCACTGCAAAAGTAATTTTTTCTGGCTTACTCCCTAGAACAAAATGGGACAAGAGTTCTGTTTTTTGTCCTGATCAAAGTATTGGAAGGTGTACCATCAATCGAGGCATGCATGCTTTCATGTTAAGAGCTGGTATGTTTTTCTGCAGCCATGGTAACATTGAATGCAGTAATGCAGCCTATTTTGAAGCAGTTGGTGTTTCTTTTTCTTTTTGGGAAATGCCATGTTCTTTTGGAATGTAAGGCTAGCTTTGGAGAAGGTTCTGTGATGCTTGTAGAAGTAAAGTAAGAAGAAAAAAATGACAGAAAAATACAAAATAACAGGTGTATGTCAGACATCTGCCAAAAAAACAAAAAAAAACCAGCTCTTTTCAGAACCCACCTTAAAGGGGAAAAGGGTAATACTATTTAAATGTACAGTCGTCACGCTCAGGTCATCTACATGTCCGCGGACATGGCCGTGGTCTGCAGGCAGCGCGTATTACCAATGGGGATTCTAGGGTGGAGACGCATGCAAATGAGAATGAGCGAAGGTAGGGATTGGTTATTAAAGTTCAGTGGGTGTGTTCTGAATGGAGAGATTCAGTGGAAACGTCTTTTTCCAGAGAGGAGACCAGACAGCTGTGGCTCTGTGTGCTTGAAAACCGATTATCTGGATTTTGGGAGACTCATGGATACATTGGTTGAAAGTGCATGCAGAAAGTTGCAGTATATCTGCAGATCTTGGATTTTCTCGTGTGGAAGTGCACTGGCATGCAGTGTGTGGAATGAGGTGGCTGGACTTGGTACCTCTCTGTACTACTTTACAGATAGGCGTCATCGGGATATAATTATAATTCATTGTGGAGGAAACAGTTTAGGGCATGTCTCTGGAATTTCTTTGCACTTTACAATGAAGGAAGGACTTGCGAAGGTCATGGACATGTTTCCAAATTGCCAAGTAGTTTTTTCCTGTATTGTACAAAGACAAATGTGGCTGCGTTCTTCTTCATTTGATCCACAAATGGAGAAAGTGAGGCGCAATGTTAATAAGGCTGTTTGTGCCTTTCTAAGAGATGTTGGCATGTACTCTTTCCACAATGAAAACATTTTGTTTCGCAACACTTTAATTTTTCTCAAAGATGGAGTCCATCTCACATATGCTGACAATCAGATTTTTCTTTGAAATGTACAAAATGCATTGCAACTTTTTTTGCATTCATAGTCACCTATTTTGCATTACATTTTTTCGAATCCACAGTTTTTCAAACACACAAAACACCACCAAAGGCTCTTTTCAGAGCCATCACTTACTCCTAGCGAAAAGTGCACTGTTTTTGCTATGCTTGCACCCTCCCTTTTTGTGCGTCCTACGACTGACTGTCCGTGGACTTTTTGAAAAATGCGCAGGGGCCTACACCGGCCACTTGATAGTTCTATTGTTAAACTGAGAAAGGCGGCTCTTAAAAGAGCCTTCATTTAATTTTTGTTGTTTTTCATTTTTTTATTTTTTTACAGACGACACACTAGGAGAGGAGGGTAAAGGAGGGTAAGGAAAGGACAACAACCACGGGTATAAGTAAGGGCAGGTGGAGAGGGAAAGATGTATGGTGGGCCTTACTTAGGTAGGGGGCAGTTCTTCTGGTGCTCCGTGACCGTATTCTCGAAAGCACTTCAAAAACTCTCCCCCCTGCAGAGTACTGCGTCGCAGTACATACACAATATTGTTACCCTCGAAAGGTAAGGGTCAACAGCATCACGAATGGCCTGTGAGGCAGCTGGAGGGATGCGCTCTCCCACAGGAGTGTCTCTTGTGGTAAGAGGATCAGATACGGAGGATTCTGCGGAGGAACTCAACCTACTACGTTCTTCACATGGTACAACCTTTTGAATGTCCGCACTGTGGAACAAAGTTAGGTGTCGCTTCATGGTTGTCGTACCAAAGCTGTACGCACCAGGTCTCCCACGACTCAGCACTAACTCGCACTGGTTACACATGACCTGGTTCGCACGTGCTTTTGGTACGTTATCACAAACGGTAAACAACAGCCACACCCACGACTCCAGGCGAGTGCTTCTAGTACGGAGTTCCTCCACCTGATTCTCTTCATCCTCTTCTTCCTCACTTTCTACATCCTCTCACCTATTTCCCTCTACAGGCCCTTGGGGAGGTGGTGGCGGTGGAGGGTTTGGGGTGGGGCTGAGGCTGATGCAGCAACAGCAGCCATGATGCCATTAGGGCTGGTCAGATAATCCTTGCTATAGCAGTAAAGGCAGCAAAACTGAATCTGCTATAGCCATAAGTACAATGAAAATGACCTCAGGGGTGTGGCCTTATATAGGGGTAGAGGGGTGCGTCTCGTGACCATATCGATCACTCAAAAGCATTGAAAAAATTCTAACCATTACATTGAAAGCTAGGGACATGTCAAATGATGATTTTGTACTATAAAATAATTTCCCATGTCTGGATAAGTTCTTTTGAAATGTTGCAGAAGTGGACAAACTGCGCAAATTAGTCCACATGCTCAGCGTCGGTAAGGTCATATGATGACGTCGTGAACACATCCACGAAGGAAATGGGTGCCCGCTGGACACCAAACGCACAGTAACGGTCATGCGCATGCGCGCGGGTGTTCTACGGACAGTGTTCGGGTCCTGAAACTAATTAAAAGTGCGACACAAGTGAGACAGACAGTTAAGGACAGTCGCAATGTTCGTAAGACTTATGGTTGTGGTGGGCATATGCGTAGATGTTCTGCAGACAGTACGGACAGGAATAGTGTCCTTAGGACACTCCCATTTTGTTCATTTACAGACATCCCGAACACCTGGTGTGTTCTAATAACAGTTTTATGTTGGTTTTGAACAGTACGGAGAGGTATAATGTTCTTAGGACAACCCCATTTTGTTGATTTATGGACAACATGGACAGCTGTTGTGTTCTACGATCTGTTCCATCTTAGTTGTGAATGGTACAGGTAGGTGTTTTGCCCTTAGCAGACATTTTACCTCTTTTTAAAAAAATGTTTTTGTTCCAAACCATTCCACTACAACTAACATAAAAATGTTTACACTACACACAACTACATCAATCAAGAGAGAGAGGGGGAAGCAGACACTGAGACGAATATAGGGGAATTAGGGTTTACCACAGGCTGGTTGTGAGGGGATGAAGGGATGGACGTTTTGTCAAAACATTTATGATGTTCTTGAGGCTTTGGGGATGGTTCACTAGGAATTAGAGAAGGGGAACAGGTACAGGTGGGACAGTGATATCTTATTTTTCCTTTCACGTATTCCTCCACAAATTGCCTTAACCCGTTAAAATTCTGATTTAGTCCATTTTCTCTTCTATCAGTTTCAGACTGTCTTGCTCTGTGTCCTTTGGTGGACTTTCTTCTTTTTTACCTGGTCTGTTAGAAAAAAAAAAAAAATATATATATATATATATATATATATATATATATATATATGTATATATATATATATATATATATATATATATATATTAAGTACCCATAAAGTAAAGACTATTAATTTGCTCATGCAGATCAGTGTGTACCATTATTATCGCTATCTTCCGACATTTTGCCATGCGGAAAATTCTCCTCCAGCCACTCCAAAGTACTGCACATTTCTGTGTCAAAACAACAGAAATACATTATTGGTTCTGCACCTCATACAAAAAGTAAACACACATTTAAAAAAAATGAAGTTCACTTACTATTTTCCTGTAATGTATCTTCCTTGTGCTGTGTGTGTCTACTGTCGCTCCTGGCTGCACAGTTTCTGTGAGGTAAGTACGCTGGAGGCATATCTTTTTCTGTTATGGTATAATCCATTTCATTCTACATGGCAATTAAATGCATGGGTAATGTGTGAGACGTGTAGGTTCCATTGGTTACTTATTAGTACTTATAATGTGTTTATGTACTCATTTTTAAACTTGTGCATTTTTCATATGGCACAATAGTTCAATTTCAGATGCCCCCTGACTGTTTGGGTATTGTTCATCTCGTCCGCGCCCGTCCGCTGACAGGCGCTCTATCCATGCCTTTCAAATATCATTAGCGAGCGGGTTCCGTATGTTCTATGTTACATGTATATAAAGTAGGGGAATTATAGTACATTTCTCCCGATTTCAGATGATGAAAGTGTATACTCAGTAAAAAATCTTTGTTAACTGGATGCTTTGGTTAAGTTGCCCTACTAAAAACCTGTGCGATTCAGTAAAAAAAACTTTGTTAAAGGGACGTTATGGTTAAGTTGCCCTACTAAAAACCTGTGCAATTCAGTAAAAAAAACTTTGTTAAAAGGACGTTATGGTTAAGATGTGCTACTAAAAACCTATGCAATCCAGTAAAAACACTTTGGGACGTTATAGTTCCAAGTAAAACCGAAACCCCCCTGAAATTCGCCAGTTATGGTAAGCTAAGCAACCATAACTCGCGCCGCCACCGTGCACTGCTAAGACTAACACCCAGGACATCAAAGATGACATCATTTACAGTTCCACAAAGTAGGGGGAATGGCTTCCATCCTCTGGCATTTCTCAGGATATTATTCACACAGTTCTACAAAGTAAGGGGAATGTCTTCCTTCCCCATGCCTTTCTCAAGCTTGTATTTACAGTTCCACAGAAGAGGGGGAATGTCTCCCTTCCCCTAGCCTTCTTCACGCCCCTGGTGAGCCCCTCCAGTGACTCACGTGTTAAGACCTGGTATTCGACCTAACCACGTACTACAACGAAGTAGAGCTCTTGTTGGAAGGCCTGGTCTTTTGCACAGTTGGGTCCTTGACTCCTGGGTATGTTATGTTATGTTATGTTATTTTGCATTTATATAGCGCCTTATATACCATTGGTATGGTCTGAAGGCGCTGGTAGGTTGAACGCCCTTGGGAACCGAAGTTCAAATCAGTAGAGAGAGTAGAGAGAGTCAAAAGGTGCATGTGAGCACCGGGTATGTGTGCAGCTCGTGCGATATCCGTGTAGTAGCTGCTTCTTAGCGGTAGGTGTGGTGGTTGAGAGGTCAGGAGAATGTGTTCGTTCAGGCAGGTTTTATCCAGAACGGCTGCGGCTGCGTTAGGCCTGAGGAGAACGCCTGGCTGGGGTGTGTGAGACCAGTAGTGTCAACTTAAAATGATGTGGGGTGAGCGGCGGATGTTGGTATGAGAACAGTTATACCGAGTGGTGTCATAGTATCTCTGTGTTCTAGTTGAGTGGTGATGTAAAGGAGAGAGTAAGTATGGTAGTGTGATATGATGAGTTATATGCTCTTTCAAACGTTCTTTGCATTCTAAACCATACTATATACGTCACGCAATATTTATGCGTTCCAGTCCGTACCGTGAACAGCTATCCATTCTATGCACTCCAGTCAGGTCCAAATACACTCTGGTCCGCACTGCGCGGTCTAGTCTGCTCCGCGCATGCGCTCTTGTCTGCCACACGACTGTCCACTTGTCCGCACCACGCATGCCCTCTTGTCTGCTTCACGCATGCACTTTGACTGCCCCAGGCATGCACTCTTGACTGCCCCAGGCATGCACTCCTGACTGCTTCCTGCTCTACGCATTCAGTAGCTCAACATACTCATCCATTCTATGCACTCATCAGTACTGGATGCGTCAGGGCTCGTTCGTTCTACGTGCTCGTTGGCTCTACGCGACGCGTCAGTTCACTCTGGGCACTCGATTGCTCCAGGTACTCATCCGCTTTATGCCCTCACGCCTGTTATGCGATTACCTGCTTTACGCACTTATCCCCTCTATGCACTCACCCCCTCTACGCACTCACACCCTTTATGCACTCACCCCCTCTACGGACTCCCCTCTACGGATTTAATTAGTGTTCCCATTATCCCTGATATACTCCCATTCCAGGAAAACTGTCTTTCTATGTGTACTTGACTGCTTCTTCACAGTATCCCTGGTACACTCACCTGCCAGGAACACTGTCTCTCATCCAGAGGGTCCTTGACCATTCTATTATGCTTACGTATCCTTGGGTCCAAGACCCTTTCACATTGGCTTAGCTTTCTCTGGTTCTACTCCCATTCACACTGGCTTATCTGGTCTGAGACCCCTGTTTCTGCATTCTGTATTTTTCTTTCTTGGGAGTCAGACCTATTTGTATAGGCTTCTCGGGTCCCAGACTCATTTTTCTGCATTTCTCTTTCTCTGGTCCCAGACCCCTTTGTAATGGCTTCTTGGGTACCAGACCCCTCTATCTGTTTCTCTTTGTCAGGTCCTTGCCCCTTAACTCTGGCTACTCGGGTCCCAGGCCCCTGTTTCTTTACGTTCCTTTTTTACCCCTGTATCTGTATTTCTATTTTTCTTGTCCACAACTCCTTCACACTAGCTTCTGTAGTGCAATTGAGGTCCATGGGCCGCCCATAACTTCTGTATGGGCACCTAGTCTCTCACCTCGATCTCTGGCTTCCTTGAATCTATCCACAGGTTTTCTGAGTAGTTTTCTGTTTGTGCATTGGTGTATGTGGCTTTGCAGCACTTCCTGGGAACCCGGCTGCATGTACATGCTGGACCGTCATTCTCAGCGCTCTTCCAAGTCTGGTTCCTCATCCTGTTCTGGTGTTTGGTCCTCGGTCCTCTTCCAAGCAGGTATGAACGCTGATGTCCCGTTCAGTAGCTGTAGTTTAAGCTCTTCAGTCTGTGTGGTGCTTGCCTTGATAGCAGTGCCTCCTGGGTAGGAACTGATAATGTTGTTAGTCCTTCATCATTTTTTAAGTTCAATGGAACACAAAGGCTAGACTGCTCAATGCAATGGTTTTGTAATTTCTTTCTAGTGCAGAGTGCCTTTCTTGTCTCAGTATATTGATGTGACATTTCAGTGGAGTCAGTCCTGGTCTTCCTCATCCCAGTACTAGTGGTACTATTGCAATAGCTAAAGTACATGGGTGGAGCCTGTGTAACCAGAGGAAGGAAAAGAAGGTGAGGGAAGAAAGGTGGGTGAGGGTGCACTATACTCCCCATGAGATCCACCCGCCTAGTACCACTCCCAGGGGGACCATCAGATAGTGGCCTCACCTCTCTGGCCTCATGGAAAGGGTCTGCTCCTCAGGGAGAAGGGACATCATCACATGGTTTGTCACATAGACTAATAAAGAGACACAAGGTGCCAATTTAAAACCAACAAGCACTCAGTGACAATTTGCCAAAGATCTACTCTAAATAATGCATTGAACATGCCCTATGCACTCCTGATCCTACAGTCCAACCATTCCCACAACAATAAAGTTTAGCGATCTGGTCCTTTTATATGGCACCCAAAGCAACTGGAGCACAACACATTTTACTGTGAGTTTTGTTAATCTGATTGCCCTGCCAACGTGGCATTACATTACAAGGTGGATGTTTTTAGTTTGAGCCAAAATAAACAGTGGGCGTAAATATGCCAAGTTCTACTGAACACAGCAAAATGCACATGTGATGTCATCAATGAATTCATCAATGACATGTGTGATGTAATCTTTTATGTCCTAGGTGTAGGTTTTAGCAGTGCATGGTGGTGGTGCAAGTTAAGGTTGCTTAGATTACCATAACTGGCACATTTCCGGGGGGTTTTCGGTTTTACTTGGAACCATAACGTCCCTTTAACAACATTTTTTTTACTGAATTTCATAGGTTTTTAGTAGCGCAACTTAACCATAATGTCCCTTTAACAAAGTTTTTTTACTGAATTTCATAGGTTTTTAATAGCGCAACTTAACTATAACCTCCCTTTACCAAAGTTTTTTACTGAATATAGATATACATAGTGTGAATTTGATAGATGTTTACTAGGATTCCCTTACTTTATATACATGTAACATAGAATATACTGAACCCCCTGCTAGTGAGTTTGATGTCCACGGACTGTGGTATGTCAACACTACCCAAAAACTCATGCGGTATCTTAGATTGTTCAATCATGATATATAAACACTGAACAAATTCAAAAAGCAGCACATGAACACATTATATGTAAAAATAAATAAGAAGTGGAACCTATATATGTAACACATCAACCGTCCATTTAAATAGCATATGTACTAAAATGGAATATACCAAAACAAAAAAGATATGCCTCCAACATAATTACCTTACAGAAACAGAAACTGCACAGCAAGAAGCAACAACATTCCTACACAACAGTAACAACAAAACTTACCAGAAACTAGTAAGTAAACTTCATTGTTCTTATATATTTCTAAACTTTCTATATTAGGTACACTAAAAGTAATATATATTTTTTTTAACACAGAAATGTCCAGTACTTTGGAATGGCTTGAAGAAAATGTGCCACGTGATGAGGTTACTTTGAGTAGTTGATTCTTCTTTGGTTGTAGTAATTGATGAAGTATTATCTTTTTTTTACTCTCTTTGGAGGATTTGTAGTGAGATACTGTTACATTTCTGTTTGAAGTAGTTTTCTTTTACAACGTTTTGCTTTTTGTGGAACAGGATAGGTTTTTAGATGGGGGTGTACAGTGAACGTAGTCTATTGTATTCTAGAATGCAAGGAATATCAGCATTTACTTTACTTGCATCAAAGTTGATTAGAAATATACCGTCAAGTGTATGTAAGCGTGATAGTGCTACAAAGCTCATGCCTTCTTTAAAGACTGTATTCCCAATATCTATCAATGCTTTATCTAGGGTAAGACCTTGTGATTTGTGAATCGTGACTGCGTATGCTAGAGTTAGAGACAATTGTTCTCTGCATACATACATGTCTTTGAAAAGAAGGAATCAGGCTGTTGAGTGTCCTATCCTTTTAACTTCTGATAGTTTGTCAAAGAGAATATTGACAAACTGAATGTTCTTGTCACGTGGATATGTTTGAAAGCCAACAACTGTACCAAATGCTCCATAAAGATAATTTTTATATTTTTTACCAAACCAGCTGTGTTGGAGATAGAGTTTTCTAAGTAATTAGTCTTGTTGTGGCTTGTTGACACATAGGTAGTGCCATACCATGTACGTCCAGTTTGTCTGTGGAGCAAATTTCAATTATTGGTTGCATTTCTTTTTTCAACATTGTTTCATTGAATTGTGAACAGCTTGCAAGAGTTGGCATCAAGGACATACAATTGACATTTTTGTGTGCTAATTGTTCCATGACATCAGTATCACATGAGTTATGGCCAGAGAGTGCATCTATGTGCCAGGTTTTTAATATTGATTGTGGTTCTTGAGATAGAACACCAACTGTAATACTTTCTTAAATGTCGTCGTATGTGACGTCTGCAGACTGGCACATGTTTTCTGTAAATTCTCTGTATTGGAAATGTTGCCAAAGGTTGACATTTCCAATGTTGCCAACAGAGTTTGTGCCCAAGGTTTTAAAAATAGGTTCACCTTTCACTGGTGTCAATTGAAGAAGATCTCCGAAAATAATAATGTGTTTTCCTCCAAACAGCTCTTCGTAGTCTGTTTTGAGTACTTCTTGTAATCTGAGGTGAATCAAAGCCAACATTAGTTTGGAGACCATGCTCACTTGATCAATTAGTAGCATTTTTATTTGTTTCAAAACTCTGTGCAGCTCCATTGCAGCTTCTGTAGACAGTCTGTAATAATCTAATATGTTATGGTGTTCTACTGGAAGGAGTACTAATCGGTGTAAAGTGACACCGCCTATGTTGTAGGCAGCTAAACCTGTGGGGGCATTTACAACAGCTGGCAGTTTGTTGTTTGTCAATTGTTGAAGGAACTTGCTGATGATTTTGATTAAGAATGTTTGCCTGAACCAGCTTTTCCACTGACGTATAGCAGTTTAGGTTTCTAGTTTTGGCAGGTACACTTTTTATTTTCATGTTGTAGACCATGTTCAATTTCTTTTGTTACTTCTTGGAAAATGCTACACTGCTCATTGTTCAGTTTCGATTTCAGTACAGTGAAGTCTTCTTTATCTTCTTCATAGTGACGCATGGTGTTTTCTAGTTCTGTCATAGCTAATTCTGCCTCATTTGCTATTAGTCGCTGTCCCAGTGGTTCTTGGCTTCCTGTTACAGAAGGTTGACTTCTGTAGGGAGTGTCCTCATCTAGTTGGGCTTGGAGTTCTTCTTCGTGTTGCTGTTCATTGTGTACATTGTTTTGTACTGTGTAAAGTTTACATCTGTTATAGCGATTTCATTTGCTTTGAAAGTGTCTTCATAGGAGTCATATATTTCTAGCAACTCTTCTTCTTTTCTCCATGGTTTAAAAAGTTGTAGCAGGGACATGTAATATAGTTCTTTATGTTGAGGAGTTTTTTAATGACAATTTGATATGATTAATTAAGCTTTGTTTGGTAAGTTTCACTAAGCTGCCTTCAATATTTGTCACTCTGCATCTACCTTTGTTTTCATCTGGTTTTATATTATTTTTGGATGTGAAGTTTAGGGCTACGTGGTAGAGACACATGGTTTCCAAAGTGGTACTCCTGTTTGGGTAATATGTGTCCAGTAAATTGTTTTTGAAAATGTCTTGGCTGTTGGGATCATTTTTGGCTATTGTTTCTATGTCCTTGTATGATTTGAGAACTCTTTGTCTAGATTTATCAGGACAAAGACTTAGCCATACTATATTTTGAGATTTTCCATACAAAGCAGTACAGCTTCATAGCAGCCATATTCTCTATGAGAGAGCATTTTTATGCCTAAGCTGTACAATTTCTGTGACATTGTTTTGTCAGATAATAGGTCATCCTAGAAGTCTTGAAGCTCTGTTTTTATTGCTGTGTTTAAGTAGGCTGTAACATATCGTGCAACTACAGTGGGATGTCTGCATTGTATTGCACATCTATGTTTGCATTCCATAAGAGTGCAATGATTGCATTGTAATCATTGATATATTTTGCTTCTTCTGTTCTTTGTATGTAATATGTGTTCTTAGGTGATTTACCTTTAACACTATGTCTAACTGAAGACATGAAGTTGTTTACTTAACCTCTTGCTGTAACTGGTCTAGGGAAACCAAAGTGGCATTTGGTGTAGTATTTCCCTGTGTTTTTGTACTTGTGACAACAATATTTCCCACATTTGTGTCTTTGAAATTGTAAAATTTGTGCATGAAGGTCCGTATTTGTTGTTTGTGAAGGAATTTCACAAATTACATATTTTTCGATAAACTGTAAAACAGTGGCATCACTGTCTTGACCAAATTTAGGAGCATCTTTAATCCATAAAAGCATGTGGATATGTGGTGCTCCTCTGGCTTGGTATTCTTTTCTCCAAAAGAAGTGTTGCACATCTCAGAGGGGAGGAACAGTTTTATTACAAATTAAGTGTAGCATAGCAATGAAGAGATGATGAAAATATCTTGAAATATTAACAGCATCTAGAGAGTAGAGTTCTCCAGGTGTTAGTATATCTATGTTTGTTTTGTTTTTGTTTGATATGCGTAGGAAATAATGTAAATCTTCTGCATATTCTGCACAACGTAATGTAACAAACCAAGCGGGTGGGCCAAGGTTTCTTATCATACAACGTACATCTCTGTGTTGTCGGAACCAGTATTCTTTTGTACCATGCATGTTTGCAAACAGATTTATAATGCTTGATTGTAGAACCTCATCTTTTCTTGCACTTTTTGCAGTAATTGCATAGCTGACATATTTTGAACATGGATACCTGATTTCAATGTGTGTGTAACTCCGTAGCGTAAAGTTGCTAGTTCACTTTCAAAGAGTAGGTGGAATATGTATTCCACATTTTGTCTAAATCTGGGATCTTCAGAATACATTTGTAACGAGCGATATTCTGATGCTGTTATCTGAGTGGGTCTATCATCGTATCGTACTCCTTTCCCAGTAGGAAAGAGTAGAGGAAAGGCACGTGCTTCTATACTTTTTTCCCATATGTTGATTGGTGATCCTTTGGTTTGTCACATTTGGTATGTTTCTAGTGCATCATCTATGGTGTCTTTAGAGTGTAATGGATGAATTGTATAATGGTCTAAAATATTGGATACTGTAGCAGTATCTAGAAGTTGAAATTTACCAGTTTCTGGTGACTCTTGAATTATTTCAGTGGTTTTCCTCAGGTTTTCTTCAATATTAATTTTTGTGTACTATTCATTGCTGTCTTTTAGATATTGCAAGGCTTGTCTAACTTTATGTAAGTCCACGAGTTGTTGCCAATTTTTTTTGTCTTTTGTTGGTACAGCATTTACTAAGACAATTAAAGATTGATCTATTGGACGTTGCACTCCCAGAGTGTGTACATTTTCTTTCCGATATAATGGTAAATAAACTACTTTGTCACAAATGCCTTTCACTAAGTCAGAGGGAGGTTAATTTTGCTGTTTTTGGTTGAAGGCGTATTATTACTTGAAATGGGTGCACTGTTTGAATTATGGTGCTCTCATATAAATTGAGTTGTTACAGGGGTTTTGGTACTGGGAATACTTCCAAGTTATTTGTGATAGCATGTGAAAGAGTTTGGTTGTTGTCAAGTTTTGCAGTGAAGTAGCTGCAAAGTATTAAGGGGTCAGTTATTTCGTATTTGTTTTCTGCTATAAGGTAGAGAGCTATTCAATCCATTTGGAATCTTCAGTGTCTTCTATTTTGTATTTTATGTCTACAGTTGTTGTGCTACTTTTATAAAAAGTTCTACGGCAACACCCACACACATGGTTTGATACTTCAGCGGATGTACTTTTACATTTTAGTATTCCTTTTTTGTATGTTGGTAGTAAAATGTTGCCATTTGTGCAATTGTTCCTACTCTGTTCTAAAGCTAATGCAGTTTGTAAGTGGCATTCACTTCCAAAATATTTTCTCTGGATATGCTCTTTTTCTTCAAGTAGGTCTTTGGCTGTACCTTGTAGACAATTTTTATTTAAATTGCCTAATGCTAAAGCAGGACTTTTAGCATAGTACAGTTTATGGACTAGATTTCTTATAGTTGAATGATGTGTTATCATTTTGATATGATGGAAGGTGCTTTTGCAAATAGGTCCTGAAATGCAGGCTAATGAATGTCTGTGTAGTCCTCTGTATTTGCACACTGGACAGGTATCCATATTTTGCAGTAGTTTCATTTTGAATTTATCTTTGCCTTTGACGTACTGATTGATGAACTGGCGGAAAGATTTGAAAGATTTTTTTGTCAATGGTACACATTGACATGCACGCCCATTTGTACACTGGAGGTTTCGGTTCAGTCAGATGGAGAGGTGATTCTGAGTTTTCTGGGATATTTTTGTAAGCAGCATTTCTTGTTCCATTATGGTATTATTACGTTTTTCATATCCTCGTCCAATGCTAGGTATGGCAATTGTGTTTTTTTGCTTTTGCTTGTATGCTTCTTCATTAAAATATGGTTATGTGCTTGTGGTGTGACTCCATTCACCTCCACAGATATTTAAGAAGTTATTTTTGTTGACATTCTGTTTATTGAGAAGTCTTTTTTGTAGTTTAGGGGGCCTGGCCAAGGAGCCATGTGAGAGGACGGCATTCTCTGTGGGTTCCCGCAGATCCTACAATAATCCGGCAGAATACTGTGAAAACTATGGCGTTTTTACTTGTAAACATAGGAAACAGCATCTGAAGCTCTGGAGAATGAGGAGGGGCACTGTGGGTATGATCCGGGACGCAGGAGAGGAACTGTCCCCAAAAGAATGTTGTGGCGTGAGGGCGACCGAAGAAAGGAAGATGGCCACCGGCAGAAAGTGAAGAAGACAAAGGGACCCGCTGCAGGTGACGGAGATGCGGATGTAACCCTGGATAATAATGCAGCGCCCTGAGAATCACGCAACCCTCGGAAGCACGAAGACACAGGCGGTGCAAGCATGCTTAACAGCACGACATAAGCGGACTGACTGCAAAGCTCCGACGAGGCAGGAGAACGTGAGCCTTTCCGAAACGGGAGGAAGTCGAGCCAGCACATGTGGAAGCTAGATACAAAAGTGGTAATATACATAGTAGCCCTGCCCCGCCGCTGACATAACAATCGCACCAAGCTGTGTGAGCACAAACAGGGATGGACACATTGTATCCGCAGCAGCAACGGGCGGAGTAGCGGCTGTGCAAAGGGGTCCCAGGAACAATGGATAGTGCACACGGCAGCATTCGGCTGTGAAGCGCCACACAATGTGCAGGACTGGCCTAAGGCAGGCACCAAGGGCACCTCTCCCCAATATCACATATGCAAGGAGGGGACAAGTGGGGAAGAATTCACGAGAAACAGACAACAAGGCAGAAGCGCTCCCAGCGCGGATAGCCACGGACAATGAGATAATGCATAGAGGCAGCCAGCAGTGTGACAATAGACTGCCAGGGGAGCTCCCCACAAGACCAAAGTGATGTCAAGGTGGTAATCGCATACACCCCACACCAGGGAGACCCCAAGTGAAGGACACATTCGAGAACCCAACCAAGAGATAGGCAGTGTTTCCCAGACCCCAATCGCACATTAATGAGGTTGTGCAAAGGCGCAATTTAAAATCACGAGCAGGGCACCAAAGCGCATTGCTGGAGAGACCCCCTGGATGTAGATGCATGCACCAGGCCTGCAATAAAGTGTGGGAGACACACATTGGGCAAGGCCTGGTGGAAAAGGACCGGAAGCACACCAATCACAGCAGACAAAACCCACGCAGCAGAACCTGGTGCAGGGTGGTGGAACCAAGGTGCCAAAGGTGGAGGAGCATACACCTGGCAGTCCGGAGGTCACGAAATAGCCCCCAACAAGAGCAGGCACAACAAGGACTGCAGTAGAGAAGGAGGATAGAGACTGTAACCTGGGGACTGCGAGCAGAACTGGAGAGGCACCAAGATGACGTCTAAGGTACTCAAGACAGACGGGAAACAACAAACCATGGAGGACTATTCGAAAACACCCCAACAGTCAGAGGGGACCAGGAACAGGGATAAGAACCCGCAGGTGGAAGCAACACCGCACAGAGACGATCGCCAGATAATGGAGGCAATTGATGATTTGAAGATCACCTGCGAAACCAAACTGGAAGCAGCCATGAGTGAAATGAGAGTATCACTGGACCTCAAGATAGGGGCAGTACAAGAGGATGTCAACCTGCTATGGGAAGACGCGAGGAAAATAGCAGAATGTACAGGCGAGCTGGAGAAGGCTGCAACGTCAAATACAGCTGCCTGCGCATCGCACACTTCAGAGATCCACACATTGTGCTTGGAAATAAAGCGGAGGAAGCAGAAGGATGGGCCTGGAGGAACAACATTCGCATAGTGGGACTCCCTGTAGGAGAAGAAGGCACTAACCCTACGGAATAAATTGCATCCATGCTACTACAAGAAATAGCAGATGGTGTGCTCACGCAGGGATTTGCAGTCGAGAGGGCGCACAGAGCATTGATGAGAAAACCACCACCTGGAGCACCCCCGAGGCCGATCATAGCCAAAATCCTTAACTATCGAGACAGGGAGAAGATCCTGGAATTCTTCTGTAAAGGCGGCACGATACACAGGGCATCTGCCCCCATACCAGCTTACCCGGACTACACACTCACAGTGCAAAGGAAGAGGACGAACTACGGCACAGTGAAGAAAAGGCTGAGGGAGGCAGCCTGAAGTACATGCTGATGTACCCAGCAAGGCTAAAAGTATACCACAGAAGTAGAGCTTTGTTCTTTGATACCCCGGAGGACGCGACGGAGTGGCTAGATATGCAGAACTGCCCCTCAGAGACAGATGCGCAGAAGGATGATGGCACAGGAAGATGACCTGGGGGCCCGAGAGGCAGAGGTGCTGTATGACTAAAACACTGGGACTAGAATATAATTTCACGCACATATACTGAATCGTTAGGACTGTATAATATAAAGTTAGCGCACACTACGGAATGTAGCAAACCAGGGAGCTGCAGAAGCCATACCCTCATACCCCATAAATCAAGTTAGAAAGGCCACTGTTAGAGGGATGGTCTACTACCGTGTCCCTAGAACCGATAACCCGGGAAGGGACAAAATCTGGGATTGCCTGAGATCCAAGGATGGAGCTGGGCATTTGTTGGTTTTGAGAAGGGAGGAGGGTGGGGGGGAAGTTGGGTTAGTTAAGTGTTGTGAGTAGTTTGTAGAACGGGAAACGAGCTTACGCACCTGCACACCCGCGCCATAGGCAGAAGAGGGAGGAGGGCCAGGAGGAATAGGATACAGTGGGAAAATGGGGGACTTTAAAGTAGTGATATGGAATGTAAGGGGACGCAATAGTTACCTGAAACGAAAAAAGAAAGTGATGTACCTAAGGAGGAAAAAGATAGATATCGTCCTGATACAGGAAACTCATCTAACAAAAGAAAAGCAGGAGTTGATACAAAAGAACTGGAAGGGAACTGTTCTTGGAGCGCTGTATTCGGCGTATACGAGAGGGGTGATCATGTGGGTGGCCCCGCAAGTCCCATTCAAGCTATCACAGACCACAATAGATACAGATGGAAGAATGGTGTCAATAAGAGGGTTGGTAGAGAATAAGGAAACATGCGTTATAAACACATATGCCCCGAACCAAGACACAGTGTCGTACATCAGGTCCCTATACACTAAAGTCAGTGCATATCTGGGGAGGGTGATGATATGGGGAGTGGATTTTAACTGTACACTGGACCCAAGGGTAGCCAGATCAGATGCAAAATGGGATAGGCCTGCCCTGGTGGCTAAGGCCCTGGGGACGCTGCTGTTGGAACTCCGGTTAGAGGATGTGTGGAGTGTACAACATCCAAGTGATAGGCACTACTCGCACTATTCGGCCCCACAGAAACTACATACAAGGCTAGACTATATGTTTGCCACCCAAGAAATGATGGGGGAAATAACTATCATGGAATACAAAGCAATGGTTCTGTCAGACCGCTCGCCATTGGTCCTAATGTGGCAATACCTGCCCCCCGAGAGCTAGGATTCTGACATGGAGGCTTAGAGCAGAGGCATTGCAGGATATGGAATTTAGAGTGGATCTGAGAGAGGAAATTGGAGATTACTTTGAGAACAATACTGGCAGCGTAGACGCAGCGGGCACCTTATGGGAAGCATTCAAGGTGGTGATAACAGGAGCAGCAATAGCTAAATCCAAAGGAGGGATACTGAAGGAATTACAAAAAGTGGAAATTAAATTGGAGAAAATGATGAGCAAAGAGGGGCAGTCAGAGAAGGCGGCAGGAACCATAAGTCAACTGCAGCAAGAATGTGTGGGATACTGGGATAGGCTGTGTCATTTAAGCCATAAGAAATATACTGAGCGGCAGCATGTGGGCGGGAAAAACCGGGAAGACTGCTGGCTTGGCTGTATAAGAGTGAAATACCCAGGCCAGTAATCAAAGCAATAGTGGAAGAAAGTGGGCACATAGTGGATACTCAGGAAGAAGTAAACCGAGAATTCCTGGAATTTTAACAGAAACTTTATAAGGACGTAGAGGGAGGAGATAGTGGAGAGATAGTGGAAACACTGGAAGACATTAGCTTGCCCCAAATAGGTTGAACAGTGGAATTGAGTTTTGCCAGGTCACGGAAGCGCTCGAGCAAAGAAAGCTTTAAGTGGAATCTGCCTATAATAATATGACCAGCTGCTGCAGGGTAGTGGAAGTTAGCAGGAACCTCAAGCCTACTACACGCAAAATTCAAAAGACAAAGGGGAGTTAAGTTCCACTAGTTAAATGCGCTGCTAGATCCTGAGTACAGAACAAACCACAAATGTGTAACAGTATTGCTGTCAATAAAGCATTTGCCAGAGCAGAAATAGTAGTCAGAAAATTCTTGTGTTGAAATTATTCTGTTGAAAGTGCCAGAGAAGTTTGCCGACATGTTTTTCGACCTTCAACAGTCTTTCTCAAGGCTAAAACTCTGTGTAACATACAATCAAATAATATGAATCATAATCATGTTGGTACAAACCATTTGTCAAAATAGCATTTGTTGAATATACACAAAAATATATAGAAAGAAAATCACCGTATGGGAAGTCAAGGGCATGGATACCAGTGGTGACACCCAACATTATTTAAAAGACCAATGTTAAGTCAATACATTACCATGTTGCGAGGAGTGGCACGTATGTATACGTTCAAGTACATGTCATCATATGATCACACGTTGGATGCCCAAGCGCAAAACAAAGACAAAAAACAAAAGATAAAACCAAGAGGTACCATGAGCCTCATTCTGTAATACCATGAGCATTCAAATGCAATTAGAGAGATAGTACTTCAAAAGGCCAATCATTGTGTATGTTATACCAGGAGATCTGTGCATCACCCTTAGATGTGTTGCTAGAATAGCATGCAAGCGATTTTCCTTTGTGGTGCAACAATAGCCAACGCCTCGTGCCACCGCCTGCCATGTAGCCCAATACGCCTGCTCACAAACCATTGTGTGAAGAAGAAACCCGATAGCAAATCCAAAGTAGGGTACACCAAGGTGACCCTTGTGTTCAGCATAAGCATCTGTGTTCCAAAATACTATTAGTATTTCCTGGTAAGAAAATGTAACTAGTTATTTGACAATGTATATTATCAAGTTAATTGTCTCATGGTTCACTGACTCGTAATGAGCTATTGCTATTTGAAGCAGTAGGCATGTGTAATCTGATGTACCTGTATAATAGGTGAAACATGCATAAACCTAACTGGTTGAAGGTCCAACAGCCTATCGTAAAACGCTGGGTGTGTAAAAAACGATGCGATTGCCTGTTGTTTAACCTGGGAATACTGGTACGAATTGGTGTGTCACGTAGAATCAATAAAGAATATCCAAAATGCTTGCCCCATTAATATCCATGAATGGAAAGGTCTGTAGGGTAAACAGAAAGAAAAAAGATGCCAAAGTTTGAAAGGTGAGGTGGTGTGTAATTCCACTTCCCCAAAAAATAGAACTCCTCTGCATAAAGCATTTTAGAGGGATCCTCGCTCATGCTGCGAGTCTGACTCTCGCACGAAGGTGTATGTTACCTGAAATATTCTTTCGTCAATGTGGCAGCATCGGGTGTCTGTTACTTCTCGGTGCTCTCAAACAATGTGAGGCTATACCGATAGAAGAAAGCACCTAATACATGTCCAGTACATGATTCGTCACATGTTATTCTCCGATCACGTGACTGCCAGTTCGGTAAGAAATGCCGAATACGAGAAAGGCCTTGTAAATGCACCTTCTAAAGAGTATCACACTCAAACTTTTTTATATTATTTGTAACACGGCATTGGAAGATAGCACTGAGGATGTATGAAAAAAACTGGATACAGGAGTGTGCAATAATAGAATGCAAATAAGTGATGTGCAAAAAGTCTGTTAAATGATAGTAAAAATGACCTCTGTTTAGAAAAAACCTAGATACAACAGTGAGCAAAAGAAAAGAAATACGAATAAGTAATGTACAGAATGTAATAAATGTCTGTGTTCAAAAAAATGTCAAAAACGGCCTCTGTTTAATATACTGTAAACCAAGGAAAACTGGTATTGACTATGTCCAGATATCTAATATTGAATTCTGGAAAACGATTATTTGTGATTTGGGGAACAGGCGCAAAACTGGCAGCATGGCCAGCAACGGGTACCAATCATTTGTAAAACAAAGTTTCTTTAGAGGCAAGTCTGAGAGCCTTGTGTAACCACTCAAGTTGGCGATTGCATTGCCATACATACAGCGTACAGTACCAACACACACTGGCATCTAAAGAAAGAGGTGCAATTCCGTGTCCTTGTTGAGACCCATGGTGGTGCATCTGAGTCGACAAATGGTACGTGCATCCAACTGGCGCAATAATGCTTGATGGTCACCTCCCCTGGGGTGAGCATGTGCTTGCATTAGGCCAATGTAGCGTACGTATATCTTTAACATCATCCATTTGGTGATGTTCTTGCCAATGGATAGCAATGGGCAGTTTAGGATCTGGGACATTCAAATGGGAAAAATGCCAACATATACTTTCCCACATACACACACAATCGCGTACACTACATATTTCGATTTACAATTCATGAAATCACGAATTTGAATAGAAAGACCATTGTGGCACATGAAAACATCAGCACAAAGTGTGAACTTGCAAACATTACACATTACACATTTAAAGAAACCCTTGGGTTTAGGTGGCAGCCAAGATAATTGTTCAGCAGGCGCAGGCTATGGTGCAAGAAAAGAAGGACAAAGATGTCCTCTGAGAGTTTGGTTGCGTGTGAAGATAAACTTTGGTCGTTCAGTGATATATGAACACAGGTCTGCAAGAATTCCTTCACGTGATATTTCATTAGCTCGTTGCATTCCTTTCTTGATGTATTGAGTTGAATAGCCTTGTTTCAAAAACCGCTCCTTGATCTATGCACATTCGTTTTCATAGGAATTTTGAGTACTGCAATTTCTGCATGCTCGATAAAATTCACCAAATGGAATGTTATTTATAACTGAACATTTATGACAACTTGAAGCATTCAAAATAGAGTTCACAGCCGTGGATTTCCTAAACGTGTGAGTGTGTATTGTCTGATTAGAAATGCTGATTGTTATGTCTAAGAATTCTATTTGATGGGGATTGGCATGTCCTGAGAATTCAATACCGAAAGTGTTGTCATTCAAATACTCAGAAGAAAATCTCGATTCGACAATATTGTCAGCAAACTTATGTGGTTTGTAAATATAGTTTTGGTCAAAATACCCCATGAAGAGGTTGGCCAACGATGGAGCGTACTTGGCCCCCATGGCCACACCTCTGGTTTGCACAAAATGTTGACGATTGAAGGGTTTCTTTAAATGTGGAATGTGTAAATTTTGCAAGTTCACACTTTGTTCTGATGTTTTCATGTGCCACAATTGTCTTTCTATTCAAATTTGTGATTTCATGGATTGTAAATCGAAATATGTAGTGTACGCGATTGTGTGTGTATGTGGGAAAGTATATGTTGGCTCCACAATCAGGGAATTGCGAACCCGCATCAGAGAACATTTTTCCCATTTGAATAGCCCAGATCCTAAACTGCCCATTGCTATCCATTGGCAAGAACATCACCAAATGGATGATGTTAAAGATATAAGGTTCATTGGCCTAATGCAAGCATGTGCTCACCCCAGGGGAGGTGACCAGCAAGCATTATTGCACCAGCTGGACACATGTGCAATTTGTCGACTCAGATGCACCACTATGGGTCTCAACATGGACACGGAATTACACGTATTTCTTTAGATGCTGGTGTGTGTTAGTACTATACACTGAATGTATGGCAATGCAATCGCCATGAGCGAGGATCCCTCTCAAACGCTTTATGCAGAGGAGTAATAATTATTGGGGAAGTGGAATTACACACCACCTCACCTTTCAAAATTCGGCATCTCTTTTCTTTCTGTTTACCCTGCAGACCTTTTCATTCATGGATATTAATGTGGCAAACAGATTGGATGTTCTTTATTGATTCTATGTGACACACCTATTCGTACCAGTATTCCCAGGTTAAAAAACAGGTATCCGCATCGTTTTTTACACACCAAGCGTTTTACGATAGGCTGTTGGACCTTTAACCAGTTAGGTTTATGCATTTTTCACCTATTTCCATTACAGGTACATCAAATTACACATGCCTACTGCTTCAAATAGCTATAGTTAATTACGAGCCATTGGACCACGAGAAAATTAACTTCAAATAACTAGCTGCATTTTCTTGTCGGGATCGATTCACTAATAGTATTTTGGAACACAGATCCTTATGCTGAAAACAAGGGTCACCTTGGTGTACCCTACTTTGGATTTGCTATCGGATTTCTTCTTCACACAATGGTTTGTGAGCAGGTGCATTGGGCTACATGGCAGGCGGTGGCACGAGGCTTTGGCTATTGTTGCACCACAAAGGAAAATAACTTGCATGCTATACTGGCAACACATCTAAGGGTGATACACATATCTCCTGGTATAACATACACAGGATTGGCCTTTTGAAGTATTATCTCTCTAATTGCATTTGAATGCTCATGGTATTACAGAATGAGGCTCATGGTGCCTCTTGGTTTTATCTTTTTTGTTTTGCGCTTGGGCATCCAACGCGTGATCACATGATGACATCTACTTGAACGTATACATACATGCCACTCCTCGCAACATGGTAATGTATTGACTTAACATTGGTCTTTTAAATAATGTTGGGTGTCACCACTGGTATCCATGCCCTTGACCTCCCATGTATAGTGATTTTCTTTCTATGTATTTTCATGTATATTCAACAAATGCTATTTTGACAAATGGTTTGTAACAACATGATTATGGTTCATATTATTTGATTGTTTTTTCCTTGAGAAAGACCGTTGAAGGTCAAAACATGTGTCGGCAAACTTCTCTGGCACTTGCAACAGAATAATTTCAATGCAAGAATTTTCTGACAACTATTTTTGCTCTGGCAAATGCTTTATTGATAGCAATACTGTTACACATTTGTGGTTTTTTCTATACTCAGGATCTAGCAGCACATTTAACTAGTGGAACTTAAACCCCCCTTTGTCTTTTGCCCCAAATAAGTGCTGAAGAGAGGGAGGGTCTGGAAGCCTCAATCACAATAGAGGAATTAGGGGAAGTAGTGGTACTGCTGCCCTCCGGTAAGACCCCAGGGAGTGATGGACTCCCAGGCGAGTTCTATAAAAAATATTAAAATAAGGTGCTCCCCCGCTGCTTGCAATGTTGAATGAGGCATTTGAAAAGGGCATGGTACCGCAATCCCTGAAGGAGGCAATTATTGTCCCGCTCCCTAAACCTAGCAAACCAGGTGTGGAGTGCGGATCAGACAGACCACTGTTGATGCTTAATCGGGACAGCAAAATACTCACCGCAGTGCTAGCCAACAGAATGAAGTGAGTCATTGGCAGCTTGATACACCCCGACCAGACAGGCTATGTCCCGAACAGAAGTATATCAGATAGAAAGTCTACACCGGGTCATGGAACACACAAGAGGGGTCCCGGGAGAGATGGCTATTGTATCACTTGATGCAGTCAAAGCCTTTGACTCCGTCAGAGGTGGCCCTGGCTGATGGAGTCCCTAAGCAAGTATGGAATGGGACCAGGATACCTAAGATGGGTGAAACTACTCTACAGCGCGCCATTGGCCAGGGTCGAGATGGGAGCGTGTATCTCGGAGAAATGGCAGCTCAGGAGGGGTACTAAGCAAAGATGCCCATGGTCGCCGAAGCTATGCATACTGGCGTTGGAGCCCCTGGCGATATACCTAAGGCAGCAATACGGAATAATTGGAATCCGGGCAAATGGGGAACCTCACTTAATTTTGTTATATGCAGATGATATGATGATGTACCTTCAATACCCGGAGGAGAATCTTCAGTATATAATGGAGATCATGGAGAGATTCGCCTCACTATCGGATATTGCTGTCAACCGTAAGAAATCATGTACATTCCCGCTGGGGAGGTACGTAGGGGTCCCAAAGGAACGCCTTACAGTCCTACAAATACCATGGGAGACTGACCCATTTAGATACCAAGGGATAGACATTTACCACATGGTGGGGGAAGAACACAGGCATGACAACAAGAGAGTGGTAACAAACATAGAAAACAGTATGAAATTCTGGAGAAAACTACCCCTTGCTATGATGAGAAAGGGAGCATTATTGAAAATGGTTGTATTGCCCAGATTGTTGCATTATTTCGTAAACATACCGCATATGATACCAAAACTTTTTTTGTAAAACTACAGAGTATATGTAGGGGGTTCCTCTGGTATGGCACTCGGAATAGAATTGCCCTGTGGAAATGACAGAATATGTACGACAGAGGGGGGATCAAGCTGCTGAACTTCGAGGCCTTCTATCTAGCAAGCAAATTGAAACATGTGATAAAATGGTATTTTGAAGACCCCATGTCACAGTCTAGACTGTTGAGCTTAGAGTGTGGACAATACTTCCTTAAAGAGATGATATGGCCCCCTAGGTCAGAGCTGAAAGGGAGTCCGGGGATGCTACAACTTAGACGGAAGATATGGGACCAAGCATGTAAAGTCATGAGGAATCCAACCCCATGTTCCCCGCAAGTGCCACTAGTTGCACTCACAGAAGGTGATGTACAACTGAGGAGAACGATCTGGTGGAGATGGGAATCAGTAGGGGTGGCAACAGTGGGAGATATATGGCAAGAAGGTAAGGTAAAGGAGTTTGGGGTGTTGGTGGAGCAAACTGGCTTGCATGTTGGACAATACATCACTTACTCCAGAATAGTAAGGTGGATTAAAAAGTCATGGTCAGAGATAATACTAGAACAACAACCTGATGAAGCTATAGAAATGATACAAGACATGGCTGATGGGGGACTTGAGATCTCCAGGATCTTTGAGCTCTTAATGTCTAAGATCGGGGAGGAAGTGACCCAATTAAGAGTAGACTGGGAAGAAGAAGCTGAGGAACGTATGAGTGATGGCCAATGGGAAAGAGCCAAAGGGTACCACAAAAAGGTATCTAGAAACGCGAGACTGCAGCAAATACAATTATTTGTAACCCACAGGGCATACTTGACCCCCCAACGGATAGCTAGATTTGGGAAAGCTGAACGACAAACATGCCCTAGATGCGAAGAAATTAATGCTGGAATGATACATATGTTCTGGGAGTGTCCGGAAGTTGGAAAGTTCTGGGGAGAGATAGCCCATCAGTTAAAGGAGAAAGAGATAAATATAAATGTGGAATCAGTATGGGCATGCATGTTAGGGGGGTCCCTAGACCGTGCCAACTCAGAAATGTAAGTAAGCTGAACGACCTGGCCTATATACTTGCCAAAGGAGAATTGCTATGGGATGGAATGCAAGCAATAGACCCTGAATAGAGCCATGGTGGGGGGACCTACAGAAATGGACAGAGGCTGAAACAGCAATGTAGCAAGAGGCGAGCAACAGGGGTGGGGAGGAGGAAGCAGGCTCTCTGATGGAATGGAGACAACTGACGGCTACATTATATGGGCCCACTCAGGAAGGCCCCGATGAAAATGAACATGCTGAGGAGAAGGTGTAGGAATGTCGCAGAATGATGGAATGGCAGGAAGCGAGGTGAAGTAAGCTCGAGTTTGGGGGAAGTGGGGACACAAACAGCAGAGCCTACATGTAAATGACAGATGTTGTGGATTCAAGATGCATAATGTTGGTGTATTAAATGTTTATAGTTTAGATTGAAAATCAATAAAAATTGCTTTAAAGAAAAGTATTTTTTGTAGTTTAGTAGTTAGTTTTGTTAGTGGTTTCATTCTGTTTAACACTGAAATAAATAACTTCCTTTTGAGAAGGATTGCACTGTCTATGAGAGCTTCTAAGATTAATGTTCTACGGTAGGTTTTGAGGGTTGTGTATGATTTCTCTCCTGTTTTTATAAGATTCTGAAGGACTCTGTGGCCAAACATTTTTTGTAAAATACTTTTTTTGGTATGGTTACTTGCCGCTAGATCAAGATTTATTGGAGCAGTGTTAGCAGTAGTGGTAGCTGAATTCTTGTTAATCACTTTCTGTTTCGTTTCACCTTTTGAAAGAGGAGGCAACGTTTCTGTACTGGAAGCTTGTTTTGTTTCGCTTAATGACTATTAGATGTTTTGTTTTAACTTTTTGTACACATTCTGCTAGAGATGGAGCTTATTTTGGACACTTTTATTTTGATTGGCTCTACTTGTCCGTTGCTTTCTACGGACTTGATTTTTGGTAGGCATTCTTTGGGGTCTGTTGGAAAAAAAATAATGTATGTGTGCTGTGTGCATGAGTGTCTGAGTATGATGGTAAGGATGTATGTAGAGGTGTGTGATTGTGCAATGGGCAGCTACAACTAGTTGGGAAGAATATTCTTTTATTTGTGTGTTACTATACTGGGGTTCAGATGACAATACAGAGTAAGCTAGTGGTGAGGAGAAGCACTAATACTAAATCTAATGGTATAGAATTAAAAGAGTTCTTTGTTCTGCAATACTAACATTCTAGGGGCTGATTCATGGAATTTGTACAGTGAAAAACAGGGATTTGTGTGCCATTCTGCCCGCAAATCCCTGTTTAACAAATGGAGATGTGTGGTGAGAATGGCACACAAATCCCCATTTTCCGGCGCACAAATTCCATCAATCAACCCCACAGTGTATTTGAGTAACAGTTAGAACATCATGGTAGCATTGTACTTACATTTTTTGTATGGAATGAGCAGGTTTCTTCTGAGTTGTTGTTTGTACTTCAGATGCTGCTGCTTTTTAGGAGAGTGGTCTTTACTGCAATTGTAAAAGAAAGAAGTTAGTAATTTTCTGTGTTTATAGCACTGTTGCTAATTTAGATGTTGATTTTTATGTTTCTGTAGTAGTATTGTTGTTTGATAACTGAACATAGTGTGTGCATGCAGTTTCCTTTGACTATATGCAGCCTTTATATTTTACTTACAATCTGTTAGTTGAACATGCTTTGCAAATGAGTATAATACTAAGCGTATGAAACTCACATGGTTTCTTAAGGCTGTGTTATTGGATGTTAGGAGATAGAAGAAATAATCATATACTTATTTTGCTATTTTTATAGGGTAAATGGCAGAAACTGTATAGAAAAGCATGGAATGTATGCATTTGTGAAGGTGTTGGTAATAAAGCAGAAGGATGTGATGTACAGGCAGTGGTGTTACTTCAGTTGGGAGCTTTTTAATGATAGTGTCTATCTGTGTGATTGTATAAAGATGCATGAACTTATCCTGGCTGTGTGCAATTTTATTATACAATACTAAGTGTTTTACTACAATTATACTGTTATTTCTCCCATCTTTTAATATTAGAATTTTTTAGATAGCTGTGTGTGTAAAAAGAAAATTAGATAGGAGACAGGTTTGGAAGTTGATTATAGCAGATGGGAAAAATAACAGTACTTTAATTTTATAGATTATACAGGTTAAGTGGCAGTTACTGTGTTTATGTGCATTTATAAGAGTTTTACATGTACTGTGCATAAAATGTGCACACCTGTAGTTTGTATTCATGCATGTGGATATGAATGCAGCTGCAAGCAGAAATCTTGGAGACTTGTACTGTAGTTTTTGTAGTAGGTGCTTTCCAATGATATGAGACGTGTACTCAGAGTGATCAACAGTACATTTGAAGTGCTGAACTATGATGATGGAGTTAGATGTAGAGGTCTTGGATGTGATTGGTGGATGGTTGTGTGACTGCTTAGCTGTATCCAATGAGGGAATGGCACAGAGAGTGAAGTGGAAATGGTAGAAATGGAAGAAGTGGAAATGTTAGAAAACCCCACATCCGGGGTTTTCCATCAAATACAGCATGGAAAGGCGACTGTAGGGATTAGCCAATCGAGTGTTGAGTTTGTGGATTTGTGTTGAAAGAGGCTCAGTCTAGGGAAGATGGCAGAGGTGGAGAAAGGCAGGGTGCTGGTGGTTGGAGATATGTTTGTGCATGGTTCACAGCAGTATGCTCAATAACAGTCCCCATGTAGTTTTGCACTGTGGTGCTTTGCATTTGGGGTATGTCAGTGCCCCTACTTTGTTGGCAGATTTTGAACACTTGGTTCAAGCAGTAATGAATGTCCTTCAAAATGCCAAAGTAATTTTTTCTGGTTTAGTACCTAAGGCAATATGGGATAAAAGTTCTGTTTTGTTTTTGTCCTCAGAAAAACATTGCTAGGTGTGCAATCAACCGAGGCATGTTTGCTTTCATGCTCAGAGCTGGTATGTTCTTCTGTAATAATGAGAATATTGATTCCAGTAATGCTGTTTATTTTAAAGAAGAAGGAATTTCTTTATCTTTTATGGGACATGCCTTGCTGTTTTGGAATTTAAGGTTTGCTTTGGAGAAGCTTATGTGAAGATTTTAGGAGTAAAGTAAGAAAAATATATACAAAATAAAAGGTCTGCATAAAAACAAACAAAAAAAGGCTCTTTTCAGAGCCAACCTCAAAGGGGAAATAGGGCACACTATTTAAATTTTAAATCATCACGCTGTTCTGACTTGAGTGTCGTGTAGACCGTTGAAACCTCCGTCCTCAAGTGACGCACAGGGGAACTAAAAGAAACCCGCTGTGCGACCTTTGGGGCCACAGGTGGGAGATGTTACTTCCCGGATCCACGGAACCTCTGGAACACCAATGCTGCTGTCAAAAAGAACGAGGTTAAGTACAAGGCAATTACAGTATATAAGCACAATAACCAAAGAATCTGAATAGCCTTACCTATCCGGTGTTTGGAAAACCCAGGAAACCTAGGAGGGAGGTTCGAGACTCAGATGAGGCGGTCCCTAGAACATGAGGACCGCAGACAAGTGTGGATGCAGGATAAACCACCTGTAAGACTGAAGGCGTGACTTCAATCCCAAAAAAGGGAAATGGCGTAGAAGTTCAACAAGGTACCAAGGGATGATCCGAAGGCAAGTCAGGTCGTGTCCGAAATTCAGCAACAGGTAAACAGTTCCAAGCAAAGGTACAAAGGGGTAATCCGAAGGAGTCCAAGAGAGAGTTCCAAGATCAAGGTAAACCAGAAAAGCAAACCAAAACGTAACGCCAAACAGGGTCTGAAGACAGCTGAGAAGCAATGAGTGTTCTGTGTCTCAAGCCTTAAATACTGTGCGTTTCGGGGTCATGTGACGTCCACCAAGGTCACGTGAGGATCGCCACTCTGGATCACGTGATCGGCGTGGAGATGTAATGCCGCCCCTTCTGCTGTATGTTCTCCATGGCAACTGCCAGTGCAGGAAGGGTTGCAATCGAGCCCGTAAATCATACCTGGTATGGAGCTTTCGGTCCTTTGGATAACCGAATCACATGAGCCTCGAACCCTGGAGGGAGGTGTTGGGGAAATGTGAGCAGTATTCTGGTGTGCAGTGGATCGGTGTGCAGAGGATCGCCTAACATAGCCCCCCCCAACGGCTCACGACCCCGTGGGCAGGACGGGTGATCCCTATGGAAGCGAGCCACCAACCGAGGAGCGTCAAGATCCAAAGCGGACACCCAAGAACGCTCCTCCGGTCCATAACCCTTCCAATCCACTAAATACTGGAGCCTACCCCTAAACCAACGAGAACCCAAAATGGCCGACACTTCAAAAACATCAGGAGAGGCCAGGGACACCGGAGCTACAGGGGCCCGGAGGCGGGAAGAATCAGGACAAGGCTTGAGGAGAGAGACATGAAAAACAGGATGGATACGCCAAGAACTCGGGAGAACCAGACGAAAAGCCGCTGGATTCACAACCTGAGAGATAACATACGGGCCAACGAAACGAGGCAGAAGTTTCGGGCAACGCACCAGGCGAAGGTGACGTGAAGACAACCACACTCTAGAACCCACCACCAGGGGAGGAGCAGCCAGGCGCTTGCCGTCAACACGAGCCTTCATAGGAGCCTTTGCTTCAGTAAGATGGACCACTGTACTAGCATGAACAGCAGACAGATCCCTAAGACAAGCCGTGGCCGCAGGATTCAAAGAGACAGAAGCATCAGGGACAGGCAAGACCTTGGGGAGTTGGCCATAGAGGGCGTAGAAAGGAGAAAAACCTGTAGCCGAATGAGCCGCGTTATTATATGCGAACTCAGCAAGCCGTAAAGCGCTCAACCAGGAGGCCTGCTGCTGCAATATAAGACACCGAAGATACTGCTCCATAGATTGATTCGTCCTTTCGGTCTGCCCATCAGTCTCAGGATGATAGGCCGAAGAATACCTGGTATCGATGCCAAGTAATTTAATCAATGATCTCCAAAAACGAGAGGTGAATTGTGACCCTCGATCGGATACAATGACCGAAGGGAGTCCAAATAACACGAACACATGTTCAAAAAACAAGTCTGCCAAGATTGGGGCCGAAGGAATACCCTTACAAGGAACAAAACGAGCCATTTTTGTGAACGTGTCCACCACCACCCAGATGGTGTCAAAACCTCGTATCTTGGGGAGATCGGTCACGAAATCCATTGTCAGTGTATGCCAAGGTCTTCGAGGTACCGGAAGCGGAAGCAGCAGCCCAACTGGTCGTCCTCTTCGATGTTTAGCCTGAGCACAAACAGCGCATGAATTGACATAGCATTCCACATCGCGCTTCATAGAGGGCCACCAGCACCAGCGCTTTAGGAGATCCAAAGTGCGCTCTTGACCGGGATGGGCATTATAGGGAGCATCATGAGACCACTCAAGGGCCAAGTTATGAGTGTCAGGCGTGGGAAGAAACAGACGTTCATGCACGAAAGGCAAACCATCAGAATAAACGGGATCCCAATCCCGCAGTTGGTCGGAATGATTGCTCGTCCAAGCTCGTACAGAATCTAACAATGACAAAGAGGGAGTGCAGAGACACATCACATGACCCTTTCCAAGAACAGTGTCAGGGAAGATTGGCAATTCGACCCCACCCGGAGAACGTGACAAGGCGTCCGCTTTTCCATGTGAGTTTCCATGACGATGCATAATGTGGAAATCAAAAGCGGAAAAGAAAAAATGCCACCGGACCTGTCTGCTATTGATGCACTTCAAGGAGGCTTAATCCTGTAGATTTCGATGATCTGAGTATACAGTGATTGGATGCTTAGCCCCCAGAAGATGATGGCGCCAGACACGAAAAGTGTCCATGACAGCCAGGAGTTCCTTCTCCGTTACAGTATAATGGGTCTCAGTATTGGAAAATTTACGGGAGTGGTATGCCACCGGGTGCAACTTGCCTGTTGTAGGACATGTCTGAGACAATACCGCACCAAGAGCAAAAGAAGAGGCATCCGCCTCAACTATGAATGGAAGATCGGGATTGGGGTGCTGGAGCACCGGTGCGGTAGTGAAAGCGATTTTCAAAGCCTCAAAAGATTCTTGATGTTCCTTCTGCCATCGATAGGGTACCTGAGGGCTGGTCAGGGCCGTGAGTGGGGCTACAATTGTGGAAAAGGAGGAAATAAAGCGTCTATAAAAGTTGGCGAAGCCCAAAAAGGCCTGTAAGGACTTGAGTGTTTGAGGAACTGGCCAGTCTAGGACTGCTTTAACCTCGGATTCGTTCATGGATAATGCCCCAGGGGTAATGTGGAAGCCCAGAAACTCAACAGACGTTTTATGGAACTGACATTTCTCGGGTTTGGCAAATAGGGAATGTTCCCTCAGACGGGATAATACTTCCCGGACATGCTTTACATGGTCATCAAGATTCCGTGAAAAGATCAAGATGTCGTCCAAATAAACCACCATGTATACGTCCAGAATGTCCCTTAATAGGTAATTCATAAAACGCTGGAATGTTGCCGGGGCGTTGCATAGACAAAAGGGCATGACTAGATATTCATACAAGCCGTAATGGGTGCAAAAGGCAGTTTTCCACTTATCGCCTTCGCGAACGCGCACTAGGTTGTATGCGCCGCGAAGATCCAGCTTGGTGAAAACAGAAGCATGGGATAAGTGGTCCAGAAGAGGTGTGATTAACGGAATTGGATATCTATCCTTTTTCGTGATAGCGTTAAGACGCCGATAATCCACACAAGGACGTAAGTCCCCCTCTTTCTTAGGTACAAAAAATATGGGACTTGCAGCTGGTGAAGTAGAGGGGCGGATATGTCCGAGTCGTAAGGCGTTCTGTACATACTGTTTCAATGCTTGTTCTTCCGAGGGAGACAAAGAATAAATCCTGCCCAAAGGAAAGGTGGAATTAGGGATTAATTCAATTGGGCAGTCATATGGTCTGTGTGGAGGAAGTACCTCGGAAGAACGGCGATCGAAAACGGATTCGAATGCTTTATATTCAGATGGAATCCCTGACACCACCCCCCCAACGGTATGGGAATTCACAGCCTCTGATCCATCATCATTCAGCGTGAGTTGAGCTATAGCTCCCAAGGCCCGAGAAGGAGTATCGGTTGCTTGCTGGGTTGGGAGACAATAGTTCTGACAAATCTCAGACTCGAAGAGCACCGTGCCTGATTGCCAATTAATCAGAGGATTGTGTTCACGTAACCATGGTATTCCTAATATAATACCGAATTGAGGTGTGGTGATCAAGTCAAAACTTAACGTCTCTGTGTGAATGTCTTGTATGGTCAATAATAGAGGTGCAGTTTGGTGTCTAACGGGACCAGAGACTAGTGCAGTGCCATCTACGGCCTGAACAGGTTCAGGTCGAGTTTTTACCACTAAAGGTAGATTGAGGGAATGGGCTAACGCAATGTCTATGTAGTTCCCAGTGGCACCTGAGTCAATGATGATCGTGACTGCATGAGAAATACCTGTAGAGGGACAAAGAGTGGCCTGTACAAAGATGGGCTGGACACGAGCAAAGGCAAGAGGGGTACCCGGAGATGAAGAATGAACACTCGACCTGGTCTCCGGATCTAAGGTCGAGCTGTCCGAAAAACCTGACTCTTCTTGGGACGTCGAGGACATTCCTTCACATAATGTCCCGTGGTGCCACAATAAAAGCATGCATTATCCACCCTTCTACGTTCTCTCTCAGATGTTGTGATAGGGCTACGTAAACCTCCTACTTGCATAGGTTCTTCAGTACTGGAAGCAGGGGTACTGACAACTGTAGGGTGGGAAGAAACCCCCAACTCAGCTCTACGCTCTGATCGCCGTGCATCCACCTGCAGGGCAAGATCCACTAGTTCCTGATACTGAGTGGGCATGGAAGGAATCACTGCTAAGGCATCTTTCATTGCGTTATTCAACCCCCTATAAAATATAACCGCCCGTTTGCTTTCTGGCCATGATGTCTCGGCGACCAATTGGTTGAACCGGGTGATGTAATCTATCAAAGTCCCTCTGCCCTGGGTTAGTTCTAACAACTCCAAATCCCTAGACTGTGCCTTGTGTCTGGTATCAAAGACTCGAGACATCTCTAGAACTAACAAATCAAAATCATAGAGAACCGGGCTATTGTTCTCCAATAAAGGGTTAGCCCAAGCGGCAGCTGTCCCGGCCAGATGGGAAAGGGCAAAAGCGGCTTTGGCGGTGGTATTAGGAAATGCCAGAGGTCTGCACAAGAAATGTAACTTGCACTGATTGATGAAAGTCCTGAACTTCTTGGGATCACCTTGATAACGTTCAGGAGCAGCCAAAGGGGAAAGGGTTGGGAGGACCACCGGAGCTGGAGTTGGGGTACTTGCCAACGGAGGCGGTGTGGTTGAAGTGCTAGCATCCCCGAATTCAGGGTCTGCAGGGAGAGAATACTGAACACTCTGTATGGAATCTAACCTTTGGTGAATCACCGTATTAGCGGTGGCCATATCTGCCCTTAATACTGTAATCGCCTGAACTAAAGAAGCTATGGGTTCTTCCGTGGACCCCTGCATTGTCTAACACGACTATATGGCTTCTCAGTCTGTTCTGACTTGAGTGTCGTGTAGACCGTTGAAACCTCCGTCCTCAAGTGACGCACAGGGGAACTAAAAGAAACCCGCTGTGCGACCTTTGGGGCCACAGGTGGGAGATGTTACTTCCCGGATCCACGGAACCTCTGGAACACCAATGCTGCTGTCAAAAAGAACGAGGTTAAGTACAAGGCAATTACAGTATATAAGCACAATAACCAAAGAATCTGAATAGCCTTACCTATTCGGTGTTTGGAAAACCCAGGAAACCTAGGAGGGAGGTTCGAGACTCAGATGAGGCGGTCCCTAGAACATGAGGACCGCAGACAAGTGTGGATGCAGGAAAAACCACCTGTAAGACTGAAGGCGTGACTTGAATCCCAAAAAAGGGAAATGGCGTAGAAGTTCAACAAGGTACCAAGGGATGATCCGAAGGCAAGTCAGGTTCGTGTCCGAAATTCAGCAACAGGTAAACAGTTCCAAGCAAAGGTACAAAGGGGTAATCCAAAGGAGTCCAAGAGAGAGTTCCAAGATCAAGGTAAACCAGAAAAGCAAACCAAAACGTAACGCCAAACAGGGTCTGAAGACAGCTGAGAAGCAATGAGTGTTCCGTGTCTCAAGCCTTATATACTGTGCGTTTTGGGGTCATGTGACGTCCACCAAGGTCACGTGAGGAACGCCACTCTGGATCACGTGATCGGCGTGGAGATGTAACGCCGTCCCTTCTGCTGTATGTTCTCCATGGCAACTGCCAGTGCAGGAAGGGTTGCAATCGAGCCCGTAAATCATACCTGGTATGGAGCTTTCGGTCCTTTGGGTAAACCGAATCACATGAGCCATCGAACCCTGGAGGGAGTTGTTGGGGAAATGTGAGCAGTATTCTGGTGTGCAGTGGATCGGTGTGCAGAGAATCGCCTAACACACGCTCACATTTTTCGATATGTCCGCGGACATGGTGGTAGTCCGCAGACACCGCATATTACATATGGGTATTTTGGGATGGAGAGGCAAGGGATTGGTCAATAAAGTTTACTGGGTGTGTTGTGTAAGGAGAGAGTTTGTCAGAAAGTCTTTTTCCTGAGAGAAGAACATATAGCTATGGCTGTGTGTTTCAGAAAACAGATTATCTGGATTTTGGGAGACTCATGGATACATTGGTTGGAGGTGCATGCAGAACGCTGTGGAGTAGCTGCACATCTTGGATTCCCTCATGTGGAAGTGCACTGGCATGGAGTGCGTGGAATGAAGTGGCTGGACTTGGTACCACTCTGTGCTACTTTGGAGACAGAGCACAGCATTATCCAGACATAATTATAATTCATTGTGGAGGGAACAGTTTAGGACATGTGTCTGGAATTTCTTTGCAATTTGCAATGAAAGAAGGACTTGGGAAGGTCATGGACATGTTTCCAAATACCCAAGTAATTTTTTCTCGTATTGCGCAGAGACAAATGTGGCTGCGTTCTTCTTCATTTGGTCCACAAATGGAGAAAGCGAGGCACAATGTCAAGAAGGCTGTTTGTGCCTTTTTAAGAGATGTTGGCATGTCCTCTTTTCACAATTAAAATATGTTTTGTAGCACATATATTTTTCATAGAGATGGAGTATATCTTACTTATGCTGACAATCAGATTTTTCTGAGAAATGTACAAAATGCATTCTGACCTTTTTTGGAATTACAGAAATCCATTTTGCAGTAGGTGTTGACCAATTGAAATTTTCAAACACAAAAAAACACGACCAAAAGGCAGCCACCACTTCAACCCTGAGAAAAGTGCAATGGTTTTGATAGGGCAGCACCCTGCAATTTTATATGTCCGCGAACTGTCCACGACTTCTAAAAAATGCACAGGACTCTGCTCCATTTATTTTCCACTTCTCATTTTAAACTGTGAAAGGCGGCTCTGAAAAGAGCCTTTTATTTGTTATTTGTTGTTTTATATTTCTTTTGTTTTTTTAAAACAACACACAAGGAAAGGAGGGGAAAGGAGGGTAAGGAAGGGATACCAACCACAGGGATAAGAAAGGGCAGGTGGAGAGAGGAACATGTAGGGTGGGCCTTATTTAGGTAGGTAGCATACCTTCTCATGCTCCATGACCGCAGTCTCGAAAGCACTCCAAACATTCTCCCCCCGGCAGAGTAATGCGTCGCAGTACATACACAATATTGTAACCCTCGAAAGGTAAGGGTCAATAGCATCATGAATGGCCTGTGAGGCAGCTGGAGGCATGCGCTGTCCCACAGGAGTGTCTCTTGTGGTGACAGGAGCAGAAACGGAGGATGTTGTAGAGGAAATCAATCTACTACGTTTATCACAAGGTACAACCTTGCGAATAGCCCCACCGTGGAATGACCTTAGGTGTTGCTTCATTGATGTCGTACCAAAACTGTACAAACCAGGCCTCCCATGACTCAGCACCATGTGGCACTGATTACAGGTGAGCTTATTCGCACCTGCTTTTGGCACTCCACCAAGAGTGGTAAACAACCGCCACACCCAAGACTCATGGCGAGTGCTGCTAGTAGGGACTTCCACTACCTCGTCCTCTTCATCCTCTTCATCCACATCCTCATGCCTGTTCCCCTCTGCAGGTCCTTGGGGAGGTAGTGATGGTGGAGGGGGTGGGGGGCTGTGCTGAGGCAGAAGTAGCACCAGCTGGAGCAGCAGCAACCATGGATGCCATCAGGTTAGATGATGGAAAAGCAGCAAGAGCAGCAAATGTCATCAGTGATGTCATCAATCATATTTGTGATGTCATCTTTGATGTCATGGGTGTTATTCTTAGCATTGCACGGTGGTGGCACAAGTTATGTTGCTAAGCTTACGAATTTCAGAATTTCAGGTGTTTTTCTGTTTTACTTATAACCATAACGTCCCTTTAACAACGTTTTTTCACTGAATTTGATAGGTTTTTATTAGTGCAACTTAACCATATATACTCTGTGTTACCCTTTATTCTTTTGGGCATCCTACCTGATAAGCAGGCAAACATGTGCTCACACCCATTCAAATATCATGTGGAGTAAAGAAACACAGCTAAGACACCTGCACATGCAAACATGTAATAATAATGAACAATAATGATATGTACCATGCTTCTATCAGGCAAGGAATCCCATTGTTTAAACAAAATAAATGACACTGAAGTGCAAAACTGGAAAATAACCTGTTGATAATGAAGTACAAAAGCTTTACAAATCTGCATTCAAGCAGTGTTAAAATGGCTGGATACCATCTTGCCATATTGTCTACCACAGTGACCAACATATATATTGAAGTTATGCAATGGCATACTATGTACCCAGTCAGCAGGAAAAGTGCATTAAAGCAAACACCCTCCCAGGAATATATGTTTATTCTATAAAGGCATACACACATACACACCCACAGACCTATATGCACACTGTTAGAACATGGAACCATCTCTTTGGCTTTTGTTGAAATAACACTGCTACAATATATATTATTTTCGTGCGACTATGTGAGTGGAGTTGGAGGTTTGTGGAGGATGCTAGGGTGGACCTCTGAGAGAAAAAGCATTGGATTAGGCCTCAGGGACCTGATAAGAACTCGGCTGTGAGGAATTGGCAAGGGTGTAGAAGCCCAGGCTTTTTTGATTTGTATTTGTTGATATAATTATACAGGTAATTCCATTTCAGGAAAGGACATCTGCTGATCAGATTAAACGTTCATAAACTCAATTCCAAAAGCATACTATAAACCTGTGACTATCTACATCAGTAGCCTGATCTGCAGTGTCTTATCTCCAGTAGGCCAGAAAATGTTCATGAGTTACAGGTGCCCTCTTGACAGCTGCAATTACTGCCAACTGTCTGTAATGAAGGGGCTGCATTTAACATATAAACCTCTGTTTCAAAAACCACATAACTATGGTATTGCTCTCCTGGTGCACAATAATCTATAAATGTAAGCCATACCTTAGTTTAGAGTATAGTGACCCGTATCTGTCATAGTTATCCAATCCACATCAATTTGATATCACACATGTGTCAGGCCTGTATGCCCAGTTCAGCTGTGGAAGGGTTATGTACATTCTCACCAGGAAGGCTGTCTTTGATGTTGCTAGCAAGTCGTTAGTCTTGGATGTTGCTCTCTTTGCTCCTTTGTGATGTCAGGTAACAGCTCCCCACAGAGACAGACTCTCCACAGGAAGCTAACCTGGGAACAGGACTCAAAGGGCAGATCCATTCACAAATGTGGTATCGTCACACTAGGGTGCTGTATACCAAAACACATTTGATTATAATGAGAATGCAAGGTGGCAGGTTAGTGAAGTCATAGGGAGCTCTTTACAGCTGGAGGAAGGTTCAACTATGTTCTCTCTGTCTCTCTCTGCCTCTCTTTCTTTCTCTCTCTCTCCCTCTCTGTCTCCCTCTCCCTATTTCTTTCCTTCCTTTCTTTCCCCTTCCTGTAGCACAACACACTTTGGGTGGAGTGTCAGAAGGCAAAATCAACTTGTTACAAGCACAGGTATTGGACCCGTAAAGTGATCATGCATTTTTTCAACCACATGTTGCCTTTTGCCTATAAGAGAAGGGATTTTCCACCATTTCCTTGAAGCATATGTGGACTTCAAACCTTCAAGAAGATTTTGTTATACCTAGTAGGCAGAGAAGTATGTTCTAAAGTCTTCCAGTTGTGAGGTGTAGGTAGATGTACCAAGGCAAAGGCAAGCTCTGTCCCCTAACTATTCCCAGGGACCATTGAATGTGAATCTGCTGATAGATCAAGACCTTCATCTGTACCAGCCACATTGCTATCCAGGACCTCACCATGCTGAAAGACACCTAAAGGTGTGAGCCATACTCCCTATTGTTTGGGAGCCAGAGTAAATCACACATTGCATTCAGACCATGGGCTGGCACTCACAGCACCTGATAGCCAAGGCAGCCAGGATTCCTGCTATTTCACCATCAGTCCATTACATTGATTCATACCTGTTCAACCCAGTATGAACCAACAGGACACTCTGGAGCTGCATTTGGCACTCCATGACATTTGAAATTGCAGTTTCACCCAATCAGACCTGTTTGCGGTTGCACCACACCAGCTGTAGCATATGGTTGCCTTGGTTCGAACAGAGAAATACCACTGCTCTTGCATTGTTAGAACCATCAATTGGAGTACAAGCCTTTGGTGTTCTTCCTGATCTGCATTATTTGAGCCCCCATCGAACCAGCTCACCTGTGCATCCCGTCAAACGCCTGTCTACCACTGAACTTTGACTATCGAAACCTACCTATGACATCCATATTCCACATTGTTTAAGCCTACTTTGAATTGCAGCCTTCTTCAATTGTAGTGTCTTCTAAGAGTTATTATTGCACATGGTGTGTTTAAAGTACATATATTTTTAGAGAACCTTGATTGGACCTTCCTTTACTTTGGACTGTTATATTTTGCTATTTTGGTTGCTACTGAATCAGATTCACACTTCTTTTGAGACCATAACCTTCCCTCAACCCACATTTCCACCGAAGGCAAAGGAGGTATATCTCTTAACTCTGTCTGTTTTACCTTTATAATCGTGTTGGCTTATAGCAGCGTGAGGGCTGAGTGCTCAAATTTAACCCCTACTCATGTGTGTACTTCTGCAGGGCAGAATCCAATTTGCCACAGCTTTGCCCATTTATGATGGCCTATATTTGGTTTCAGAATTATTTTCACCCCTTACCAACTAGCTTATCGAGGTCTGTATCTTTGCCCGGAGCTAGCACATTCAAATTCTACATTCCAGCATCCAATAGTCATACCAATTAAGAGCCATTAAGCAAATAACCCTATAACTATACAACCAATTAACACAGCATTGCTTTGGCCAATGAATCCTAGCACCACAAACACAAGATGCTCACCCTCAGACGTAAATACATCTATACTCTCGACAGAAAACACCTAGAACATGACCTGCACATAGAGGTCAGGGTACCTTTACTCTCCAGGCATCAGCACAACTGTAGCATTGTCTTTAATGTTCTCGCTCTCTCCACTAACGTAACCAACCTTGCTTGATTTCACATCAGAAGTATTCTTGCAAATTGCAGTAGATAAATGCCATTAAAGTAACCAAACTTAACAGAATGAAAGCAGCATTAATTATAGCGCCTGTCACTAAATAAATTCAGTGGATGTTTCTACTTATGTTTGCACAGTCACATTTACCTGCTCACATGAAACCACTCTATGCAGTTTTCTTTGCAAGAAGACAAAAGACAATAAGATAGTGGAAGGGACGTGCCTTGAAATACATGTATCTGTCCAATGAAAGAAACGTTCACAAATTTTCAACTCATTTCCGATATGTTAACTTTTATAAAAGAATCATCATTTCCAGCTAATAATGTATCTGGCTCGTTTTAGGTCGCTTTGTCTAGACAGCTATGAATGGAAATAGAATGGAAAACGAATGCCGATATTCTGACTAGACCGCCCAGTCAAATACAAAAAAATAAAACAATTATATGAGATCTATGAATTCCTGATAGTCACTGTCAAGAACTGCCAACGATGAATAATGTGCGCTTATTCAATAGGGAGAAGTGATGAGATTGAAGGATAGGAAATATGATTGCTGCATATAACATAGGCAATGTATTCAAACCGGCACACTGCAGTTCTAGTAAGACTATATGCTCTTATGCTCTTATGAAGATGGCATTTGATTCATGTTTTTTTTTCCAATTGTATCCCTATTTTGTAGAGAGCCCCTTGATATCATAAAAAAAATAATAATGCGAATAACAATCATTTCAATACACTGATATGTCTTCCCTAGTAGCTGCACGATTACAAATAAATCAATTTAGCTTTAGTTGCACAAAAGATGTCCCTAAAACATACTCCTTTGAATTGGAACAGGAAATGGCGGTCACACAACTTTACAGGGTGCCTGGCAATTTTACATCAATGATGTCCAATGTTGCACTGGTTAATTGGTGCAGTATTCGTTTTTAAACTGGTCCTTGATGCAAATGTTGGTGCAACATTGCTTGGCACAGATGTAGTTACTCTGCACCAGGTCCGTTAAAGTGATGCAGGCTGAAATGTTCACCTTGAGGTTTTAGGAACCACACTATAGCATATTTGGTGGTGTCTCAATTTAAGCACACATTGTTTACACTCCCATTAGTAAAAACATAAAGGTCTAACAACTGAAACGTTCCATGCATTTCATTTGTTATCAGACATTCAAAAACACTAACCTGCTTGACTCATGCCCAAAGCCTTGGATGGCAGAATGACTGCCTCTGCAAGCTAAAGATCAGGGTCCGTGTTACATAAATGTCTGCTTTGGTGCAGAGCACATAAGTACCTGGACAACAATTGTCCCATTGTAAAAAGTATACTTGAAATGCATCTTTGCAGCAGGTTAAAATTGCCGAGCAAGCATTACCCTGGTGCAAAGGTGCTTTGAACACATACACATTGCACGTTTCCTGGTACACATTTTCTGGAACACCACCTTGGTTCGAGTTCGTGCTAGTTTTTAAAAAATATAAATAAAGGAGACAATATTCCCATAGAAAAAATATATGTTTATTTATATGAACACTGTGATACTTTCGTTTGGCTAGACGTTGGCAACATATGTCCTGTACTGTCCTTATTATCAGATAGCGGATGCATACTTAAAAACAGAACTGTTCCTTTTTGGTCAGTACGGTGCTCACCTCAATCCTGACTCTATACACCAGAAACCGAGGTTTCCCTGCACACATGCACTGGTAGTTGGGAAACACGACAATGCCCAACATTCATGTATCCCGAGGAGAATGCTGGGGGGCATCATATTGCTTATAGCATTAGTAAATGGCCTCCTTTTTGGGGAATTTTCTTGGTTCTAGTTTGTTGTTTTCCTCGTGGTCTGACCCAGTTCTTCTTGATTTGAAGTTCTTTCATCCTCGGTTTTCACACATAGTTCTTGTCTATCACTCTCGATTCTTGACTGATTTCCCTGATTTAGATATGTGAGGGGTTGTAGGTCCTTTTCTGATGATATGACAATGGGCCTATACACAAGAGTTTCTGGACAGTGAATCAGACTAATTTGTTAGATTGTTTTCAGAATTTGTATTCCCTGTGTTAGTTTTAGATGTTCTCATAGTGCAATGTGCGATATGTTTTTTATGCTACCTTAACTTAAAATAAACATCAAAAATAATATTACACCCATAGAATCACACTTCATGTAATTACCAGGTCTTTGGTAAATTTTCAAATTGATAGAATCGCCTCACTATCCCTACACGTAAGAGGATTCCTCAGCCTAATATAAACGAAAGAATACACTCTAACAAAGGGATATCTAACCCTTATACTTATACACCAAGCAAAACAAAAAGGCAATATTTGTCAATTCAATTCAACATCAATATGTAACATATGGCCTGATTTATGATATAATCAATGTTTCTTGTTAGGACCAGGGTGAACTTCCATTCCCAGATCTAAATAAGTGTTTTCTCCACAGTTCAAAGTAAACAAGGAAATCTGGTTTAACACAAAGTTACAATACCCTTTTTAAGTTCTTGTACTCAAGTTCACAAAGTTCTGTTGCTTCAATAAAGCGTTTCAAGAAAATCATACGTTCTCACCCCTCCAGGAACTAGATCTGTCTCAAATTCTTGGTCAGGATGGTTTACCACAATTTTAGCCTCAGAAAGAATTGTAACTTCTCTCCAACCAGATTTCACAATTCTTTTCCAAATGTCACAACTCATCATATGTTGTGTTCTATTAGTACCACACTTCAGCACTTGCACCTTCTACTACCTGGTTCTTGTCCTACGAGTATACTTGCCTGCCCATCTACTACTTCAACAACAAGAACATACAAGTGCTTAAATGGTAACTTCCAACTTAGAACAACAACTTCAATAGTCCTCTCCAGCCTAAGACTGTAGACAAGTTATGGGAAAACAAGGAACCACATTAGTACACTTTAGGATTCCTGGACATTTCCACTCCTCTTCCTCTGGATAATACTCCACAGAGCAGCAGCCTATTTGCCATTTTTCTTTCCCCTTTTGTACCAACAGTCAAATAGTGGTAAAGACAAAGTCTTATTCTGCTTCTGCCTTGTTTTTGTTACTGTGAGCTTAGACCAGCCAGAGTTCTAGATTTCTCAAAATATAAGTAGTTGGTCTTACAATCTGTATGCTTTTTACCAATCCCCTCTGGCTCTTGACAACACTTCTTGGATTGAAATGGCTCTGATTTCACTCTCTCTTGGCCTGGGCATTGATTGCACAATTCAGTTTTTAGCAGGAGTCCACCAGTGGGTTGTTTTTCTTGCCATAAACTCACAAACTGGCTTTTATAATTACTTTGTTTCCTTAAACTGCACTTTTGTTGCTTTTTGATAGTTTGGTATCCAGCAATACCTATTTTACTCATAGATGAACAAACCTGCTGGCTGGGAACATACGGACAACAGCAGAACACTCCAGTCTCACTCACAGACAGTGGACTCACTTGGTAAGTGGCTTTCCTCCGTTACACTTGATGCTCGCAGAACTTCAGTAACTGTGGCTCGTCTCGGCACGGCAAACACACTCTTTTGGTCTGCCATCACTGCTGCCACATTAAGTCGGTGCTTTTAACGCTCCTTATTGTCTCTGGGGCAACCCTGCGACCAAAGAACCCATGACTCCCTTCACTTTGTCTACGTCCCACTGCAAAATCTCTGTGCAACGCTTTGGGAATGAGAAAGTATTTTCCTTTCACTCTTCCCACTGTGCAACCTCTGCACTGTGGATGATTAGACGCACAGAACCTTCTCAGGAACCACAGTGGTCCCGGTGTCTTCTCGCTCCTCTCGTCCCACCTTCAACTGCAAATTTGGTCTGCACTTCTACTTCTGCTCCTGCTTCTTCTCCTTCTGCCTCTTCTCTTCCTGCTTCTTCTTCTACTGCCTCTTCTCTACGAACTGCACCTGAGGGGACCATTTAAGCCTCTCATTCTCCCTCGCGAAATCGGTCCCCTTGGTTAGTTAGCTGATCACGCCTACAGTTCTGTCCCTCTACACCCCTCTTCCTCCTCTCAGTACTGAGGTCAGTACTGAGGGAATTATGGGACTTGAAAAACTGAAAGTAGGTGTTGTAATTATGCTACTACGTAAACATATGCCATCACAGGGACATATGACTTTTAAATTCAAAAGAAGACAATTTCCTATATGTTTAGCCTTTCAATAGTCACAGGGACCTACGCCCCCTTCTTGGAAGTGATCTCTGGTGACCATTAATAAGTCACAGGGATCTACACCCCTTTCCTGAAAGTGATTGGTGGTAATTCTGGTATTTAAGAAGGGGGTGAGTAGGGACCCTATGAATTAGAAAACAATATTGCCCTTTAAGATATGCTAGTATGGCGTATGTTATGCCAGGAATGGCTAGTATTTTTATACATTCTCTGAGAATGTCTTTCCAATGGGACCTGAGCATGTGCCCAGACATCCTTGTGATGAGAAATAGCTCAAAATCTGCATGGGGGGGTGGGAAACAATATCTCTTGAACCTGAATGTGGGGACTGTTGCTATGGTCATTATAACCTCCCATCTAAATATTGAGGCTGCCAAAATCTGTGTACATGGCTCAATATTTCAAACACTTGAATTTTGGGATATATGTTTTGCCAAAAATGAGCACCAAACTCAATGTGATTTACGTTCTTAGTAATTTCAGTTTTTTTTTTACCCTTTTATCACAGACATGCTTTTCAAATATAAATATGTGTCCATTCTTATGATGTTTGATGCCATACAATTTAACCAGGAACCCTCATTGGTGTTTTTTGCCCCCATCATATTACTCATAGGAACATTTCAAAAGAGTACACATGTACCAGACAGAATTGTAACCTTCTATCAAAATGTGTTTTATCTTTTGTATGGCTTGTATCTGCTTTATATACGTATCATCAGTAAATTATGGAATGTGTTATATAAACATTTCACCATTTAAATAAGATACTGTTTAGAATGCTAATGCAATTTTCTTTTTTTAATAGCTGCTTTTGCACCACACGTCCTTGATATCTGTTTCATATAGTAACACAGCTCTACCACACATACACCTGACAACCAGACTCTCACCCACATCGGAAGATTCCAACACATAGAAAGAGAAAGACAGGTAGAGAAAGAGAGAGAGCGAGAAAGGGGGAGAGAGAGAGAGATTAATGTATATACTCTGGGTAGAGCTAGTACAATCAAGCATAGCAATTCTGTCAAATCATATAATTCTCTTGTGAAAACTATGAATTATAGTAGCATTTCATGGAGATCTTTCCATTTACTTTTATATATCTCTATACTGGAGGTTTGACTTGCACATGCTAATATTTGAGGATGCATTTAGAGAATTGGGTAAACTGAACGGAAAAAGCAGAGTGGGGAGAGAGATATAATTTATTTTAGCAGTAAATAAATCATGTTTGCATCATGTAGTTGCCCTCCAATTTAGTTGGATTGCTGCCTAAAGCAATTGATCAAGCAAGATTTTTTAATAAGAGTCACAGCTGTTCCAGGACCCAAGGTTAAGGTATGTTAACCATTTGATCTGGAAATTATTGGTATAATAGTAATTCTATCAAAACCTTTCCAAAAAGGCTCCTCTACTGTTCCAGTTCTGGCTTCTTTTGCTCTTCAGCCATTTGGAAACCATGTCTAGAGAGGAGGTTTGCATCTGTATCGCATTGTCTTCTGGAAAGGCCATCCATAGTCGATTATTTGATACTGATGGGGGAGGTGGTGCTGTACTTTGTTAGATCAGATACATATTTAGGAACCTTATCCCAGTATGCTCTATAAATCAAAGAGATTGTTGTGAAGTTAAGCTTCCCCAGAACCACGTTCAGATTGGTCTCCCAGTCTTGTTCTGGCTGACAGTTGTTAGTGATGTTGGGGCCAGACCACCATACATTCTGCTGCAAAATTCAAAGTATGGCAGTATCATTACCCAGGCAATGTCCACAATACTGGCAGAATTCTAGGAATAGGAAGATTTTTATGTGGAAGTGGGGCTGTTGGTGTGTGGTTCTAATCAATCATTAAACTGTATGATCACAACCTAGGTTGTACTTATGGGATTGAAGGGGGCATTGAATCATACCAGGAGTGACAGCTGCATACATTACCATCTCATGGATAAGTAATTGTGTTTCAGAGAATGACATAAGTAAACCTTTTCTTGGTGCAGCCTGAGGGTTCAGACCATGACTGCCACCCCAGGCAAAATGAATGTTAAAGCTAGAAAGTGTGTCCCTGTTTGCAGCAGGACATGCCCACAAAAGACTGTTACTTTCATAAGTGTTCACAAAGAGTAGCTTGATCTCTCAATGTGATTGATAAAGTCCACAATGATGCCATTTTCCATGTTTTGTAATGGTTCTGTCAATACAATGTTATACTGTGCCACATCACCACCATATGAATTGCAGAACACCTATTCTGGTATTAGGAGTGTTGTGTTGTGTCCCCATTAATGGTATCCATATCTCACTATAATGGAGAACAATTTCCAAGGAGAATATAAGAGGATGGAAAAGCAGTACCCGGTTCCTACAAACATACGTGAGGATGAGATGCAGGCTGGGAAGAATATTTTTTTTTCATTGTATGTGTTCATGTCACCCCTGTAAGGTCTGAAATGCAGAGTGAATGGTGTGCACCAACACATTGTGACAAGTAAGTTGTTTTTCTAGGGCCTTTCTTTCCTCTACCAGCTATCAAGCATCCTTGTGCATGCAAGGGTTTCATTGTATATGCCACAGGGTTGGCACATCTTCTGCTTTGCACATGTTCTCATTGTCACACTAGAGGCAATATTCACAATGTTCCCCACCAAAGAGAATGCCTCAGCCTTTTGGATACATTTAGTCACCTTCCCAAATAACTATTGGATGCCCACACACTGCTAAAATCTAGTCACATCACAGGATTGGGGGTGCTTGGTCTGCTTTTATTATAAATATGGAGGACGTAGGTTAGATAAATGTGCTGAGGTCAATGAGTCTAAGGTGATGTGCTGTTTTATGTGGTTGTGGAATGTGGGGTCATTTGGACCTTGAGGTTCTCGATCATATTCCATAATGTTTTCTTCGTAATATATTGGTTCTTTAATCATAGTAATCCGGGGGAACGATTAAGAGTGGAGCTAGTTGTGCCTTCCATCAGTATTTTTTGACCAGCATAAATATTTACATTATGCATGAATTTTTTTTTGTGGTAGCTTATATATGAAGATGATGATGTTTACAAGAGAAAAAGAAAACATGAATAAAATAAGAATACATTCAATTAAAATAAACATATCTTGATGATTTTTTTAAATTAGTCTCTCTGGACGGTATTAGTGTTTAACAACTGTGAAATAATACGAATGCAAAGAAAGTCTGTACGTGTCTTTTAACAGTTGTACTTTTTGTGATGAGCTTGGTAAACCCGAATATTAAAAACGCAATAGGGAAAAGCAGTGTCTCTTTTCCAAGGGAAAATACCCCTGGCTAAAACATTGCAGATATTTAAGTAAGCAATGGGGTTTTGACTTTAGGCAGTTGTTTAGTGGGGAATTAAATCTGCTGATCTTAAAAGAATGGGTTTGCTACCTAGATCATGATAGAATGCTAGGATATAATGTGCATCTACTGTCATTGGAACATTTGATTGCTGCTCGGCATGTACCTCTTGCAGAGAATGTGACTATGTAAATGCGGTCCCCGCATTTTAATGATGTCACTGAATGTATTGCCATTGAGGGCCTGCATGTGTTGGCTTGCAAAAACAAAGCTTTGTGTGCACAGTTCAGGGGATACCGAAAGCCTCCTTCATTTTATGCTGATCTGTATAAATCTGAAAGAAATTCGTAGATTGTGGCTTAGGGGTCATTTCATTAATAATCTTAGAAACACTGCCGAGGCGATGATGTACCTTAACAATATCGATGTTTTAAGGTATATATGCAACTTTGTGAAAGCAGCATTTTGAAGGATTGGTAGACATTTTTAACGAAATTTTGACATTTTGCACACTTTGTATTCTGTATTATTCCCTAGCGATTTTTATTTCTAATGTCTGCAATTTAAATGTGTCTATTATTTTTTCATTGTATTGTTTTATACTTTTAATGGAAGTGCCAAATAAAATGTATTCTCTCTCTCTTGCTCTAGTCGCACCAAAGTCAAAGGGTCAACACCCTGGTGCACACCCATGCTCCCTGAAAGCAAGCACTCTTATCAGATCCCTTGAAAAGCAGTGGTTCAAGGACCACAACCAAGAGGATCTTGCATGCCTCACAACACAAAGTACACAAAATAGACTCATTATCTCCAAGGCTAAGTTGGATAACTGCACCTCCACCATGGAGGCAGCCTCTAACACGATGAAAACTTTATTTGAAGTAGTCAATCACTGCTCCAAACCCACACCTGCCCCTGAGGTGCCAGCTTCACAAGAAAAATACAACAGAGTAAACACCCTCTTAATTAACAAAATTGATACATTCAGAGGTCACATTGATGCCTCAAAACCAGACAGAGGACTGCTATGCACTCTCCCCTTCACGTTAGGCACTACCCTCCTGGGTCCACTTGACCTTTCTCTCTCCTTAGGATATCTCAGTCAAAGTTGCTTCACTCAACCAATTAGTTTAACCGATGACTTAGTCCTGGCCTCCCTCACTCGCCCAGCATGTAACGCACTCCTCTGTATTGTATACATCTCTCTTAGTGAAGGTGCATTCCAAGGAGGAGCAGAAGAAGGGCATGGAGGCTGTGAACACATTTTAAGCATGAGATTTATAAGGTCTAACTCTCTCTATATCTAGGGGGTGTTCCCTGCCTATTTTACTAAGTTGCTTGATTTCAGGATGAATATTCCAACACAAGTCTGTCCACTGTTCAAATCTAACCTATATAACCCTACCACTACTGTAACTAAGTAAGGGCAAGAGAATGACTCCCTTCTCCTGGTTGCTGTCTTTTGTCACAGGGTTTTCTATACTCTTTCATTCCACTCAATAGGCCATACAGTAAATAGTCTATTATTATCCTCTGGAGTAAATTCTGTAACTATTGTAGCTGACTGATAGATGTACTCTCTCTTTTTATGCAAACAGTCTTACTATTATATAGGTTGCTTCTCTCTTTCTTGTCAGGTTCTAGGATCTCTTCCCAGAGTGCTGTTTCATGTGTGAGATGTGTGTTCCTGGTCTCATGGGTGTTTGTTTCCCAAATATCTTTATTTATTATATTTTCTTTATTAACTTCGGGACCTGGGCTGACTTTTACCTTTTCCTGAGACAATGCGTTCTCAACTCTACTCGTCTTCATCTTTGGGTATCTCATATAGCTCCACTTTTCATTAACATAGTTCTCATTCCTCGGCTGGATTCTAATACTTTCCTCATTAGTCCTGGGATGAGTTGTGTTTTAGTTATAATGAGGCCCTCTTAACTGTCTGGTAATCCCGTTCCCCGTATTAGCATTAGGTTTGAGGGGTAATGTGACCGGCACTGGTAAGGTGTTATGCTCCCATTCTGCATCTTCTTGTCTCCGTGGCTCACTTGATGCAACATCTGTTTCATGTGTGTTTCATTCTTGTCCTCCACATCAAACTTGTGCTATGGCTTGGGTCGGGCGTGGTTTTCTCCCATCAGTCGTATCAGTGCTGTTATGCAGGCAGACTGCCCATCACATAACTCTGTCTTCAATCGCACTGTGATTTCTTCTATTCTCATAGAACAGTCTCCCTGTGTCGTTGATTTTCTGACAGAGCTTGACTGACTTACGTGGGATCTACTTTCTGTGAGAGATCCTCCTCATTCCGCTTTGCTTTGCCCTGAGGGCTTCCCCTGGTTCTCTGTGTTTTCCTCCATCTCTCAGCTCCATGCCCTCGTCATATTTATTCGTTTTTATTTATTTAGGTATTTATATCATGCACCAAACCCATATCTATTAGGACGCATTCTTAATATCAACGGTTACAGTAGGAGTGAGTTAATCATTATTGCAAAAGGTAGGTTGTTGCGAGAAAGTTAAAGTATACAGTGGGAACAGCAGTTGCATAAATGATGCATCATATTACATGAGATACAAGCATTACAGAGAAATATATCGAGAAGTGGACAATGCAAATACAGGCAGTGCAATTAGTGATGTAGGGCAGGATTTTGAAAGACTTACTGCTCTTGTTGGAAAAGCCAAGTTTTCTGTTTTTTTATAAACGTCCATTAGGACGGTTCTGCTCTTAGAGTCAGGGGCATGGGGTTCCAGAGTTTCACGGCTTGGACTGGGAAACTGCTGCCTCCAGATTTTTGTAGTTTGAATCTCGGTATATTTAAGAGGTTGGCGTGGGTGGACTGGGTGCGTCTTTGGCTGAGATGTTTTACAACTTTGTTAGTTAGATATTTTCGTGCTACCTTGGATAGGCACTTATGAGTTAGGGAGAGTGCTTTGAACACAATCCTGTCCTGCACCATGAGTCAGTGCGTTGGCAGCTGAGATTTGGTTAATTCTCGGTATATTGAGAGCCACTCTCAACGCATTGTTCTGTAGAACATGGAGTTTTTTTAGGTTATGCTTGTTAGTTCCGACATATAGGGTGTTACAATAATCAAGTCTGCATACTATGAGGGCTCTAGCCAGAGTGATGCAACTGTCAGATGACAGGGAGGGTCTGCAAGCATTCATGATTTTTGAGGTGTAGGCCGCTGCCGCGGCAGTCACAATAACCTGTCTTGTTAGCGTGAGGGCTGAGTACAAGTATATGCCTAATGTTTTAAATTCTTTTGAGACCTTGATGTTAATGTTGTCAATATTGAATGATTTAAACTGGTTGTCTAATTTCTTTAGTTGATTCTGTGATCCAATGAGAAGTAACTCAGTTCTGTTGTCATTAAGTCAAAGGCCATGGAAAGCCATCAATGCCTGAATAGTTTGGTATCTTTCTTAGAATCTACGTCATAGAAACCTGTGGTGGGAATGAGAATGTGGATTTTATCTGTGCAGATAGTGTAGGTGACACTCAATTCAACATCCTTGGCACAGTCCATTGGAGAAACCAATTTAAAGGGATAGTCTCAAGTTCCTGGTGCAGATAGAATAAGTTAACTACATCTTTATTGAATTGATTATGTTCTGTTATGTTAGACAACTCCATATATGCCATCACTTTGAGGGTATCAGTTAGTTCCTCACTGGAATAGAGAAAAGTCTCACCCAGTGATGTCCCACTTGACACAACCTCTAGGGAGGGTGTATGCAGAGTCGGCTCACCTCCCTAGCCTCAAAGTCATGACAGGTCTCATACGACACCTTACAAAAAAACCTACTTGACCCAGAGGATTTAGGCAAATACATACCCATCACCAACCTCCGTTCATCATGAAGCTTATTACAAAAGTACTTGTGACCCAACTACTTGTCCAAGTCGACAAACCTGACCTCCTCAATCATTACCAGCCTGGCTTCCTCTCCAAATGCAGCAATGAGATTGGAGCCATCCAAGTGGTGGATGATGTGCTCAGAATCACCCACACTGGGGACTCGTCACTCCTAGTCCTCTTTGAACTCTCAGCTGCCTCCGACATAGTCAATCACCAAATATTCCTCTCCCTTCTGCTGAACCTACCACTAAAAAAAAAAAAAGAAAACAACAAAAGAAATCTAGGAGAATGATTCCTTTTTCATGGATACGCTTTTTAGCCCTAATCAATGATTTTCAAATAGCTCCTGCAATTTCTTTGACAATTTTCCTAAGTTTGTCTCGAGGACATCTCCAGGCTGGCTCCGTCCCATTTTCCTTTAACAGTAAACTTTCTATCCTCCAATATTTGGGTTCTTGCCCTGTTGGGCTATGCTTTGTGGCATGTTCATCCTAAAATTCATATTAAACCGCACTTTGATGGGACTCGATGGTTCCTTTTCTTTCCCTTACTTCTGTATGTTCCACTGCTTACCTATTCCACTATAAACAAAATAGTTTATCCCAGTTTGTGCTACTTTTTGGAAAGTACATGTCTGAAGTGTAACTGTGAGATTTGTCCTTGGACTCAAGCCCAGGGATGAGATCTCTCCAGCTCTGAGATCTCATCACTGGCTCACCGTGGCTGTAAGGATCAACTTCAAGACCCTCTGCATCATCCAGAAGGCTTTATGGGGCCTAGGACCACTCTACCTGCAGCTTTCTCTTACAAAACATCTTCCTTCTTGAGCTCTCGGCTCATCCACCTCCAAATCTCTGAGGGTCAGATGCTTCTCCAAGCAGAGAGTTGGGGGCAGATCTATCTCCTCAGCTGGGCCTCCCTCTGGAACAGCTTCCCTGCCTCTCTCAAACTAGAGCAGAACCACCTCCATTTCTGGAAGCAACTCAGGACCTTCCTTTTTGCTTCCGCTTTCTCTCTTCCTCTCCCCTGCTGATTCACTTGAACGCTCCGCACACTGGCTAGCCTCTGAACTCGGGCCCAGGCTCCTGCATGTCCATTTGCCCTTGCACTACCTCCAGCTTCCCTTCTCTCTGCACTTCTGAGCAACCCGCTGGCTGCACTTGTTAGTTATCTGCACTTCTCCCTTCCTCTGGCACTTATCCCCTTCCCTCTTCCCTGCACTTGTGCTATCTGAATGACACAAGGTCTAGTAAGATAGTTATTATGTCCTCCATTTGTGTCCCCCTATTTGTCTTGCTGTGCCTAGAAACACTTGTGTACAGGCGCATCATTAATGCCACATCATATCATATCAGCTTTGTCTTGGTTTGTTACTCTTGCTTCCTCTATAATATTGGAGTGGTATTCCCAACCATCTTAATTGATGATTTTGGCTTTTTATATATCCTTTGATAGTCTTAAGGTTTTCCCTTTCCCTCAGGGATACTTTCTCTATTAATGCCTCTTGTCCATTCACTGGGACAAGTAGGATGCACGCATTGTTTGTTCTCACTCTTGTGAATCCTGCTCTTTCAACTGGGACGAGTAGATGCAGTCAAATAGTTATTCTCACTCTAATATTTATAGGTTAAGGAACAAGTAGGCTCTGTTTCATAGTTATTCTCACATTTGCAAATATTAGTAAGTACAATGGGACGAGTAGGTAGTGTTCAATAGTTATTCTAACGCTTGCAAATATTTGTAGCTTCACTGGGACGATTATGATCTCTTTGCCCGACCCCTTCTTGGGTCTCTCACCTTTCCCGTTACCTCTGTACCCAAGGGCCCGTGACAATGGGTGTTCCTAATGGGTCTGGAAGATTCACTGACTCAGAAGGCTACAGCGGTCACACTGCTTCTTTTGGCTTCTTCCACGTGGTCCTGAGGGCTACTGCAGTAAAGGTATTGGTGTAGTTTTTGAACTGACCAGTCCAACTCTTCCAGATCACGCACTGTCTCTCCTTCCTCGTTTCCTTGGGGTTCGCGTACCCTGCATGGCATGGTCGTCTGCTTCTTCCATGACTCAGGATTACAGCTACTCGCCAGCTCAATGGCAGCTTTCAGCATTCCCCCAGGTTAGCACACATTTTGCTTAGTCATTCTTCCAGTTTTATGTTAAAATCATGGGTCCCCAGTGAAAACATGAAATGCCTTTCTCTCTGTTGTATGGGCAATCTCTCCTGCTTGCCCATTCTTCTTTGTCAAATTCTGAGTGTGTACAAACATGGAGCGATCATTATTACTCGCTCACTTCTCTAGCTTTTTCTCAGTATGTGTAATTAATTTCTCTTCAATCTGGATGTTGGGGCTAACATTACACTAACGAACATTAGCTTAATACAACGGGTTTCTCTGAAGTGTGGGTGGTACTGGTGGTGTACATGAGAGGTTCTTGACAGAATTGGAGTTCTGATCCCTAAATGTTTGAGCAACATGCATTACAGCGTTCCAGCAGAAAGCCATTAATTAAAGTAGTTAATTGGGGTTAAGGAGATTGCTCTGAAAGATAATAACACGGATGTTAATGATCATTAATCTTCTCCAGTTAGATGCTCATTTATTAACCTTAAATATGTTCTAAACTCTGTTGAAACTAATCTCTATTTGACAGAATAGATGTACTTCCTTTGACCATCTTATGATAATGTCTCACTTTTATTGACCTGTAAATAGTAATATTCTATTGTAAAAAAAACGTTTTATAGAAAAAGGGAATTTCTGTAATTATGTTATTATTGGGTTTAGTAAAGAGAATGTAACAGCCAATCTAAACATGGTATAAGGGCTGCAGCTAAGAATTTAATGGAAGGGTATTTGACTCATTTTAGGAATTACAAATAGTTTTAATTCTATGCGGATGCATATTTAGGCAAATGAATTATCTTTTGATTCGAAAAACATGCATTTTTCTTTGTATTCAAACATTCTTTGCAGCTGGCAGTTCCGGTAAATAAACAGAAGCAATTTTATGATATGGCGCACCTTCAGATCCTTCGGCAGAGAACTTGTGACCTGAGCTGTGAACATGACATTAAGGGTCCGCACATCAGTACCTGTTGCCCTATTTTTCTTTATTGAGATTATTCCTGTTATTTTAGGCAGTACAATTGCCTGGCACACCCCATGTATGGAGCCCTGCATATTAATAACATTAAGATGATATTTGAAAAACGACAACTTAATATTAAAAGCATTTGAATGAGAGGATTTTTTTTCTAAAATAGCTCAAACGTTTGGTTTTATCAATACCTGGCTGTTGTACACTTTTAAACTCTGTACATTAATGTTAGTGTTTGCATGTGCTTAGACCAATGACAAGTGAGAACATCATAATTAGCCTTGAAGCAGTTACTGTGTTCTCTGATCCCCTCTAAACTTTCCAGGATCTGTTAAAGAGATGTTCAGCTACCAGAAGGAATCCAACTCTATCAGCTTGATCATTCCCCAACCTGATCATCACCCAGCGTTTGAAACGTTTAACTTAGTTGAGCTGTTGTAGTGCAGATATTCGAGTTTGCCTTACATCAACCTTCTCCTGACTTTTTTATGGGCATGTCTAGTTATATGTGTGTTGTACGTTTTTCCTTTATACAGAGAGTCATCCATTCTTGCCCTTAATTTGATCACCTTTCTCAACAATCTCAACACCTTTCTCAACAATCTGGTTGGGAATTTTGAGAGCAACTCGTTTTTTGTTCCCATGCTGGCTGCTGTAGACAGAGAGAATCATTCACCTTCTTCACAATTCAGAGCGGTAAGTGCCAGTTGACAATGCAATGATCTTTTGAACCACCTAGAAACATATTTCTCTCTGCTGTCTTGTTTCGAGATCAATGGACTAGCGGGTAGTTACATTCTTGTTTCTTTTTTATGTGGCTCAGAAACATGCATGTTCCCAATTTCTGAAATTGCTTAGCTGAAGTATCACATGATGGCCTCAATACCATTCTACTGGAGATCTAGAGGGAGGAGTCAGAGAATGTCAGAGTTTATCTGGATTAAAGGGCCAATCCACCCACCTCCAACAATGCAAAACCTAATAAGTGTGGGCATTTTTCTTGACAAAACCCTAAGTGCAGCTCACTACTGATGTGTAACTAAAAACTCATTTTACCATGCCATTTCTTAGGCTGAAGAAGTAAATCTCTTTTCCATAGTTGTTTTTTCTGTTAATTGCTCGAACAATATCCAGAAAGGATGAATTTAGAACCAGTCATTTATTTCTTCTAATATTTAATTTAAAATGTTCTAGTTGATTGCCCACTCTCTTAAGCACGATTACAATTTCAGGCTCCACCTAACACTACACCATGATGCATCCAAAGGTGTTGTGATGAGAGCTGTCCTTTTCTGATATAACATTGTTTCATCCAAAATCCCCATCGACTGCCTATTTCACAAAAATATTATTTTAATACTCTCATTATAAGTCAGAGCAATAGACTCCACATTTGTTATTTAAATACATTCTTGGCCTGAACCACACTCTTTTTTTTTGTTTTTGTTAAAGCTCATTTCACACATTAGAGCCGGCAATTCATTAGAATAATTTCATCTTGCATTTAGCAGCCAGGCATCCTCAAGCTTCTTTTATTTTGGCAGAGGTATTTTGGCTTCAATGTTCCAATGAGTTTGTAAAATAACACACCTTCCTAGCATAGTGCAATCATCCATTGACCCTAAAGGCAGTTATATTATTTTATTTATTTTAAGAGTGTGAATATTTTGGTTCAGTTTCCAGTCATTTTAAAGTGTTGCATAAATTAATCAAAAACATGAACCAGTTCAATAATCAATTATAATTTAAGAATGTGAAAGAAACACCTGATTATTTAACTTCATCCATTTCTCTCTGCAGTGCTTGACACCAGAAAATATTTTTGTAGAACGACCTGTCCTATAGCTCCTCCTTAGTAAACTAAGAAAAATATACTTATAAACTAAAGTAAACAGACAATAATGAAGGGAGTACATTTACATGATACAAAATAGTAGAACATGGTCAAACTGAGAAAGACATGGAAGGTCTGATGGTCAGGGCCAATGCAATTGTGTCATGAAGCAATGGTGTGTATATGGGCCAGATAGAGAGAAATGTACATTCCACCCCCTTTAGGAAATCTTTCAGACCAATGAAGGCCCTTTTAGGTCCTTGTCTGATTAAACTAATTTCCAAATGAATTGGAGAGAATACATCATAACTGCTTAGTGTGGCCACAGCTGTTGGCTCAACAAACACTTTAGAGATGTGTATTCGCTAACATGCATAGTTCCTGATTCACAAAGTGTTGGTCAATGGGATTTTCCCATTGCAAATTGCCTTGTGAATCAGGCACTACCCTTTAGATGGTACCGTATGATCAGCAACAAATAAGGTTTAATTGGCGGTGATTGGCAATTTGCACAAATACACATGCTATTCATGACAAGAAGAGTGCCAAACTTGTCAGTGATAGTACCGGATGCACACGGTTGGAATGGGGGGAGGGGGAGAGGAGGGGTTATTGCACTGTTATAATGTTGTAAATTCATACAAAATGTGACCAACTCTCAGGGGGCAGCACATTCTGGCTAAGGTATAATAAGCTACTCTTGAATATTTAGACATTATCAGGGTGACCCTCTGTTTATTGAAATGCAGCATTTTGTGAGTGTTAAATGAAATTGGTTTTCTGCATATTTTCCCTGAATTTAGACTTGTTAAACGTGAAGAGGTTGTGATCGTGGTTATAGTCTCGGGTCATATGGTTTGTTAAAGGGCCCATTATCGTTCTTCAAATTGATCAATCATTTTTAGTGGTTAACATATTTTTGTATTTTTTTTTAATAGAGCATGTGGTCTGTAGATGTATAATGAGCAGTTCATTTGTGTATTTGGTGGATTTGTTGTAGAAAGGTCATCCCCCTTTTGGTCATTTAAGTAAGTATATCCTATGAATGGATTGGCACAACGGCCTGTGTCTGGAGTAGCTGACTCCGGCATATACAGTCTATCACGTTCAAGCGGATCTCTCTGCATCTGTGGCCTACAGGCATCGACAGTTTCAGCTCCTCACTTTTGTATACAACCAACTGCAATTATCTGGTAGGCTGCGGGGCTGAAAAACATATTCCTAGCAATTTAATGGAAGTCCAGCTCCTGCGTTTGTCTCCGTTTCTGTTTAATTTCTTCAGTCTTCTAATCGAAGTGAGCAGGTTGCAACATCTTGGAACACTGCTTTTAATATTCTGGAACTCTTCTAATGTAGAATTCAGAAGCACCGTGGCGCATCATTTAATTCACATTTTGAATCTCCTCCCACGTCATCAGAGTCAGGGGTGGACTGGGATCCAAATGAAGCACTGGAAATAATTGTCAAAGTGGCCACATTTTCAGCAAGCCCACCCCTTTTCCTTAGAAGATGTGGAAATAAAATAGGTTATCACACGAAAGAGGCCCAGTGTGCAGCGGCCTACCATGCGATCCCCAGAATTTCCTATAGGCCCGTTCACCCCATGTCAGAATAAACGCGTAATGCACGTTTAGAAAGAGTTCATTCACAGAGATCTCAAGGGCGGTGACAAATGCAAGGGAGGCGTATTGTGGAGGGGCTGTGGGGGTTGTTCAACACATGGTCAGTGCTTCCTTGTGTATGGTTTTTAGATGAGACACAAAGCAGATCATACAGAAGTCTCACTCTTTAAAAGAAAAGTGCATGTATTTCCTTTTAAACATACTGCCAATAAATCTGAAAAAGAAGGCTTGTATTTTGTATATTCCTATGACTAATGCTCTCCATGTTGTGAGCCTGGGCTGTTTTCATTAGAAAGTGCTGCATTAAGATTAGCGTTTCTGCCTTTAATGGAACTGTGTGCAGAGATCTAATAAGCGAAAAACCCCGTTGGTTGCTAAGTAATGTTTTGTGTATCAGTTGGATATGCTGTGTAACCAGTTCATATTGTTAAAGAGAGCCTGCACTGGTCTTTGAGAGGTGCCACTTGACATGTATGGCCTGTAAACAAAAGTAGCTTCTTGAGCAAAACAGTTCATCCCGGAGGATTAATGTATTTGTTTGTATTCTCTCAGTTTCCACCAGACCGTATGTTAGCAGGTACAAACTTTAAAGTACTCCATAGTCCCAGAACAGGCGGCTAGAATGTATGCCATGTGTATGTTAGTCACAGGTGTGATCGTAAAATATGACTGGAAATGTGTTTTACAGAAGAATCTCTACCGTACAGTTCAGACATCTTAACGCTGTTGCAAATTAAATGGGTACATGCTCCTAATCACAAAGAACATACATGTAGCTACAAACATGAGTTTAAGCGGCCGATTCATGGAAAAGTGCACATTTGTTCCGTAAAGGCTGCGTGCACAGGAAAGGACACAGCGCAATCCTCCGTGCATAGTAAAAAATGTGTGCCACGCGTATTCATGGAATTACCTGCGCAAAGTAACCGTATAAGCAAGTCGCGGACGGAAGGCCCCGACACCCCCCCATGCAAAAGTAAAAACAGCCAGAACAACTACCTTTGCATGCTCCTCCAGTTGCGAATACGCACACACTTAAAACATTGCACAGGGTCCCACGCAACCCTGCCTGCATCTCGGGCACCCTGCCCAGTGTTCCTCGTAACTGTTATGGGCACCCGGACAACCTGCGTACGTTTTCTCCTAATTTAGGTCAATCTCTGAAAATGTGCGTGCAAACCCCCATAATCCATTCCTGCACCAGTCTACACTGCATACACGCACCCTTACGTCCGATTGGGTCCCTGCCTGTGTACATGCACTCGTAAATCCAAAATGCAAAACCGCCTCCGCGCTGCAATTCCAATGCGCAAGTGTACTTACGCCTGTCTTTGGGCAGTGTAGAGATGGAAGGATTTGCATTGGAATTTCCCTGTTGTGAGGTTGCACGCTCGGATCAATGAATACATATCCTTCCACGCAATAATGGGTGTGCTATGGAATGTCTGCAGCCCGTCCCTTGTAACGCCCAGATTTTCCCTTGACCTGCTCATTTTCTGAGTTACTCCACTCATTCTGCCCTCTGTGCAGGCCTCTCCCAAACGCTGTGTGGTTTCTCACGCAAGGCACCCGTCCACCCACAGAGACGTGCCCCCACAAGTTAATAAAAAGTGCTATGCAGTCGATTCCATGAATCGATGAACAGGGTTTTGCATTCAGAATGGCATGCAAATCCCCTAATTTCCACGCAAAAAATTCCATGAATCAGCCCCTAAGTGTGCATAACGGTCCACCATCAGTAGGTGACCCTTCTCTGCTGATCTCCAATGATAAGAAACCAGCTTAGTGTGAATGTTGCGCTTTGCAAGGGTTATCATAATTATATCATGTATACATAAACATTACACAGTATTATTCAAGTTGTAACTTACCTATAGAATCAGTCCAAAAAAGGAATATATAATATAGCAACAACTAATTCGCTTAGGAGTTCACTTCCATGCCTCTGGGTTTAGTGTGCTTACCAATTACAAACATAAAATAAAATGTGTACATCTATTGTACACTTTAATTCTTAATTTCTTTGGAAAGTATTTGCATGTTTGTGCATATCTGTGTAGTTTATGACGTCTTTGGTGTTAACCAACATTCCCGTGTTTCTCACATAGCCCGCCTGGAACATTCTTTGAAACGTGCGCTTTTTATAGTTGGTAGTTATTTTTGCATGTTTGTCATAACCTGAGTGAGGGGTTTTGTTTTTTTAGTGTGACTTTGCTTTCACAGTTTGGTTTGTTAGATGGGATCTTACCGTAAGCAGTACTCGGCTAAGAAACGGCTGTTATATGATGCTGTAGATGTCATAAGGTGGGAGTATTACCGCACTTGAGAATGTTGCAATTGAGAATGTTTTTTTTTTTTTTTTACATTGGTTTGGCAGCATATGATAACAATACCAGGTACATGAGGTTATAACTGGTGACAGATGGCAGAACCTGCGGAGATGGGAATGCATTCACGCTCGTAGAAATGCTAGAAGGCCAATAAGAGACACCAGTCTGCTCCAATTGATCACTTAGTGCACCTTTTGGGCATTGCTGGATGTACAGGGTATTTTAAAGGGCACCCGGTGCCCCAATGCACCCCTGAAATGCACCATCACATACTGATTGAATAGTTTGCTGTAAAAAAGTAACACACTGTGACTCATGAACAGAGGCCACTTTTTGACTGGCTCTTATTTTGTCCAGTCCAACCCTGTTTACACTTGATGTAGTATCTCATAAACAATATCATGACATGTCAGGCTGTATTGCTTTACTGCCCAAATCTCACAGACCATACCACAATATAACTCACATGAAATGGCAGTAACTGCCATATGAGGTTGTATTGGCATATGGAGGTTTATGTATGGGCACATAAGTGTCTGAATCTATGCCACCAAAATATCCTTAAGGGAACCCCAGGAAAACTATGGCAGCACTTTAAATAATATTGTTGGAGACCAAATTACCTTTTTTCTAATATTGTTTTGATATTGTATTCTGCTTAAAATATATTGCTTTTTGTTTTTGTTTCATCCACAATGCCACTTCTTATGATGCCAGCAGTGTGTAGTGGTCATGTGACATTACTTACTGTGGTGTTGGAAAGCTCAAAAGGTGATAACATGTCACTTCTTTTATTGCCTTTTGGTGTGTAATGTCTCTCCCGATAATCCTGACATTTTGGTGAATCGTCATCGCTGAATTTCATGAAGGAAGCACTTGGCAGTGTTTTTTATATACATTGCTGTTGATGTGCGGCTGTGAAAATCAGCACATGACTGGGCTCTATGCGCGGGAGCCCGAAACTTGCAGTAGTCAAAAGTATGAACAAACATGACTTTAAACATGTTCATGTTCAGGGCATTTTAGTTTATATTTAATGTTTTGTCATATGTCTGGGTTGAAGTTAAGAAATCATTGGCAAACAAATCTGTTGCATTGATGTCCACTTTCTCCATATGCTTCCAGCTGAAAATCAGTTGCCTAGATACAGGTTAAAATATCTAGGTTAGCATTGTCAACATTCATTCACTTACTGTATCCTGACCTCACACCTATAAATGACCAACAAAAGGTGCAAGGAAATGTTGTCATGTTGATGTTAGAAAAAATCAAAAGTATAAGAATGACTCCAAAAAAATGGTCTCCAAGCTAAAGACCCCTGTATCCAGAAGGTTATCCTCTTCCCCTGGAATCTCAAACAGGATGGCAAAATGTCTCTTTAGCTAACAGTTCCTTTTTGTCTTCACTGGACTTGCAACATTTATGTTCAGCCAACATGTTCAAGCAAACACTTCTGTAACAGTCTTTCTGTAAAGGTTCTTGTACCTTTCCAGTTTACCTGCTTTTCCCCTTGCAGAAATATTTATACTATTGTCAGCTCCCTGGTGTACTCTTCTGCCAGGATTCTTTGCACAATTTTGACTGCCTGGTTTGCTCTCCTGCCAGGAGTTCTTATGTATTTCACAGGTCCTTGATACAACTTGAATAGCCTTGGGTATTCACCTGCCAGGGCTCTTATGCATTTACACTTCTTTGATATACCACAATACCAGATGCCATGTGGTGCTTGCTGTATCTATCTATGGTAATTGATCAAAAGTACTTTATACTTTGTCTTGTCTGCATTCAAATATTCTCCTTATTTCATCTTGCCTTTGTACTTTGACTTTGCTGCATTCAAAGAAATGTTGCCTTTGTACTTTGCATTGGCTGTATTTGAACATTCTTCTTAGTGGGTGTTGAAATTATACTTTGCCTTAACTGCATTCAAACAAACTTTGCTTTTGTATATTTTCTGCATTAGCAATTGTGTACTATTCAATCACTTCTTGCCACTCTTGTCACTGGTTTCTTCCAGCATCTGTGATGCTGCTTGCACTTCTGTGGGATGGCTTCTCCACCCGCCTTCTGCCTTCCAGTTTGCAGTCTTTGCATGCTTCTCCAGCATCCACTGCATCTCTGCAGTCACACACCAGCTTTCCTTTGCAGCCCGGGGTGAAGACTGCTGTCGCGTTGAGCAGGCCGACCTCTAGGAGCGTCTGCACTGCTCCCAGCGTCTCAACGGCCCTCCTTGCTTACACGCAGTATCTCTCTCCGTGTCCCAGTGACCTTCTCTCCTCGCCAGCTCTGTCGGTGTGCCTCGCTTTCAGGAGCCTTAGTGTGGATGGCAACATCTACTGTTGCACTGCCCGTCTCCATGGTGTCATTGCCATCTTTAAATGTCTTGCTCAATGAAGGCTTGGAAACATAGCTAGTCTGCATGTTGTACTTAGAGTTCCTTTCAACCTCCATAAACTCCCTTGTCCTCCTCCTCCTCTCAGTACCTGAATGGATATGGGAGTTGAAGTGCATAACGTTCTTTGGGCTTTGAAATCCTGGATGGGTTTCTCACAGATTTCACATAAAGTCACATCAGAAACAAAAGGTGTGAGTTAGGTGTGTTTGTGTAAAAGGTGGGGGCCTTACTAGAATGACAATATGCCATTAGGAACTCTGGTATCAGAGGGCCTTCCATATGGGGTAGTTGGAACACTGCGACTCAAGCAATGAAGTCATGACATTTCCCCAGTAGTTGTCTCCTCCCATTTCATCCTCCCTCATATAAACACCCGCAGAGTCAGGATCAGGAGCAGCTGGCATCCCCTGGCCACATGGTAGGAGGTCACCGCAGACAGAACTGTGATGGCTCAACTGGATTCATCAAAGTCCCCGACGCTGTTATGCTGTCTCCAGCACTATTACAGAATGGGGAAATCAACATGCCAAATCAGCGATAGCCCATTGTAGAAGGGGGGAATCAATATGCCAAATCAGCGATGGCCCAAAAGCTAAAGGGCAAGTCCAGCATGCACTGATAGTTCATATGGCTTCAGCATGAGATCACAAGCAGTGTGAAAGATTTGTTTTCTGCAAACTTGCAATCAATACATAAGTTTAGAAGCATTGTAAACCAAATGCAACATCTGCAACAATTGGAGGATAACAAAATAGGTCAAACGGTTATTTTAACCATAACCCTAAAAAGACATGACTAAAACACACTAATTAAATATACAATGTGTCCAAACCAGAATAACACAGGAATTTTCTTTTTAAAAACACAATTCTTAAACAATGTATACATGAATTCCCTAAAAAATTAGACATTAAAATGAAAATAAACCCATGTCCATATATGATCCCAAATACACAATTGAAAAGTGACCAATACAATGATGAACTAGAGGGATGCTCAGAGAAATGCCTTTGAATATGATTAATGCAAAACATTTAAGCCATCGACATTCGGTATTTCATGTGTCAACCCGAAAATGGATGACTAGACATGGGTGGCTGCTGTGTCTAGTGACCCAAGCTCCACCTCATTATTAATGCCCAATGAAGCAGAACTATAGCTGGGGTTGCCTGAGGTCACAAAAAGAAGGGATGCGACCTGGAAGGTTTATATGTACAACTCCTTGTAAGGTGGTGCCATGCATGATTTGCATTTGGTCTTTCCCTTTCTGTAAATGTATGGCAAGCAGAAAAACTATTATCTGTGTTTTGTCCATAGCAATGTCATAGGTCATAAATAATTCAAAACATACTAGTCTTCCAACAGTTTTGCACTTGTCACCAGAGTGGCATGGGCATCCCTTGACATTGGCCCTGACCCTGCTTAGCCTAGAGACCCAAGCTGTACATTGCAATTACACCCAGTGAGGCCAAAACATTCTCAGGCTGCTTGTGGTCTCATGCAGAAAGGATATGACCTACCGGTTTTGACTGGACTACTCATTTTGAGGTGCAGCTAGGCCAGATTTGCATATCATCTTTCCCCTTCTCTAATGTATTGTGAGGCTGAAAACCAATGTTCTTGGGAGTTGTCCAGAGACATTCCAGAGGTGATTATTGAATGAACAATGTCTAGCCATCAACCATCAGTTTCCCATGAAAATACATGTTATGTGTGTAACGAAGGGAATATTTGATTCAGGTTATGAAGCATCACACTGTAATCTACTGATGCAATGGCCCGTTTTCGATGTTCATTCCATACATCACCCTCTCATCGGCAAAGCTGCTTTCACAAAACTTGCAAGTCTCAGCTGCCTTCATTCGAAACCATCATTGTTGCTGGACAGTATTCACAGTTATGTCTCTAGCACATCAAGCTGTAGGCCATCAACAATCTCCACATCGTGGTTTTCACATCAACTTCTTAATGAAAAAGATACCAGCACACATAGGTTTCCCTCTCTGGTAATACCTTTTGAATGTTTCAAACTCTCATTTCTTATTTGAATCTCTGGTTTAATAAAGTCCAAGTAGGTTTCCATCTTTCATTTCATTTCATCTTGTCATTTGTCTGGCGTCTTTCACCATAGGTATCGTCACAGCGCAGTGTAGTTTGAAACCCCTCGAGGGACCCAAGTCCGACGTATGGCAAAGTTAGGAGGTGCTATTGTGCATGTCAATGGGCCATAAAAATGTCACATTGAGCATACTAACAGTTTTCATGGGAGTAAATATGTGACATTGTCATAGAATAAAGTATAAATCATATGTAACAATTCGAGTGTACTTCTTTGAAAACATTTAAAGCACTTGTTTTTTTTATATTTTACAACAAAAGTACCTTACAGACAATATTCAGCTTGAGCACTTTATCTACATCTTATTTTTATTATTAATGAATTCCCTGCTTAATGTTAAAGGTTCTTCTCCCAAATGGACAAATATCCTCATCCTGCTTAGCAGAATTGCAACATGTATCTGAAGCAAAACAAACATTGTCATAATATTGACATGATGACCGTTTTTAACAAAAGCTTGCCCTCATAACCAACATCCCTCCCCTCTAACATAAATGATTGTAACATCCTTGCTGCTTTATCTTTGCAAATGTTTGATCGAAAGGCTAAAACATCCAGCTGTACTGCTACAATGCGTCTGCACTCTGGAAACATTTTAAGATGTGTGTTGTGCATGGTGCCCAGTTGCCTAGTTGCTATACACCACATATGGAATTTATGTCACATTCGATGATTAACCAGATACTTCATAAAACATTTTGGGATGTTTGAACATCTTTTCCAGTGAGTAGTCAATTGTACGCAAGACATTCGCACCATAGCCGTGCATACCAAATGTGCATTCTCTCCTGTCACTTCAAGTCACATGGACACCTGATAGGATGCCCTCATCCCTGATCATTCTTCCTCAGAACTCAAAGCAAAGCCCTCATTGGCACTGGTTTCACACATTACACTTTATTAATACACTTCCGCATACCAACTCTTTCACACAAAAAAAATCAGTTCTTACTCTCCAAATAAGACTTTCAAAGAGATCAGGAAAGCCCATAGCTTTCAACATAACACAATTATGACACGATTAAACTGAATCACACTGCGTTTTTCAATGGGATTTTCCTCATTGAAAACCACTTTGTGACAAAGACCCAAAGTCTTACATTTTAGGCCCTAGCTATGGGGGCCATTTACTTGGGGGAACTCCCCAGAGGACAATAATGTATTTATTTCAGATGGCGGAATTGCCTGTATGCAATTTTGTAGGTCCATCAATTTACTCAAAATAACCAATTTTGCTGATGAGTGGAAGAAAAGATCAGTATATAAATATAAATAAAATAGGTTGCTTCATGTGTAGGCCCTGATTCACAGAGCATTTTCCGATGGGATTGTGCCATTATAAAATGCTTCTGTGAATCAGGTCCATAGTATGTACATGCTACTGTTCAGTATGGCATGTTTAAGCTGTCAAACACAAGTATTCACTTTCTGTATTGAAAGCTACTGATGCACATGTTCGATAGTTAGATAGTATGGCCTCAGTTGTCATGTTTACCTATGGAATACAGTGGGATGAGTTGTAGACTGGTTTAAAGATTCCCTGTGTAGCATGCACAGCATGTGCATGCACTCCTGGAGGTTTATAGATAGCATGTTTTGAATGGATCTTTAAAACCAGTGTTTAATATATAATGTCTCTCCTGCAGTTTTACATTAACCTCAATGAGCCATTACTGCATGCAACATTTCAAGATACAGTGATTATACAACAATCTCTACAAATAAATGTGTATTTCCATATTTATTAAACAAAATGGCTACATTTAATGATGGGATACTTAAACAATCTCATATTAATTCCCTCAATAAGAATTATGTTTTGTTCAATGGAAGCAATTTGGCCATGTCCTTTTCAAACAAACATGTTGAAATCACTGGTATTGATTAACCCCTATGTAGTTAAATTGGATAATTTGAATTCAAAGTGGAGTATGCCCCTGTAATTCTTATCGACTGCTGCTGCTACATTAAACAGATGCATTAATTTCCCTAATCAGGAAACATCCATTTTCCTAATTCACGAAGGTGCCCATTCAGCAACTCCAATCTATCATAAAACATGCTATCACTAGTGCCCAGCATGTGGTCAGCTAAGGATTGGCAGCATGGATGGCACACGGTGTGGAGAGCCACTGCAGTCAACGGAAGGCCCTATCTGCCGTCAAGAACGCATAGGAATAAAGAAAGGGCTGATATTGATATTTTATTTCTATCGTACTCGTACAGAAGTGTTTCAGAGCGCGACAAGGCAATGGAGGGGAACAGGGTGTAACAAAACAGTGATCTTACTAGGCCCAGTGACATTGAGAACGTGCAAGTGCATGGGAGAGGGGGAGGGGAAAAGTGCATGGAAGGGGGAGAAGTGGAAAGTGTGAAGCAGAGGAGAGAACAGATGAATAATAATAAATAAATAATAAAGGCAACAAACAGTGATAATGCCATCAGCAATGTGCAAGTGCTATGTTTAAGGGATCAGACAGGGTAGGTCTGGTAAGTGCAGGAAGAAAAAGGGGGGGCTGTATGGGTACAGATTCAGACCCCAGTGTAAGGGATTGCACAGAGGCAGTGCGGCAGGGTGGCAGGGTGGACTGGTACCTGGGCCTGGCACACAGAGGGTGGCCAGTTGCACGTTCCCAAGTGAGAACAAATCAGCAAGGGAGAGGGGGAGCGAATGCAGAAGAAAAGAGGAAGGTCTTGAGGTGCTTCCGGAGCCAGAGAAGGTTCTCCTCAACTTTTAGAGTGGCTGGGAGGCTGTTCCAGAGGGAGGCCCCAGCCGAAGACAGAGATCTAGCCAGAGCTTGTTTCTTGGAAAAATGACTGACCCTCAGGGAGTTAGAGGTAGAGGAGCCAAGTGCTTGATAGGGTAGGTATTTGCGGAGGCATAGCTGAAGGTATTTTGGACCAAGGCCCCAAAAAGCCTTGTGGACAATGCAGAGGGTTTTGAATTTAATCCTTGCATCCAGTGGGAGCCAATGGAGAGATTTCAGAGCTGGAGAGATACATACCCCTGGCTTGAGGCCAAGGATAAGTCTTGCAATCCTGTTCTGGATTAGTTGCAGAGGGTGGAGAGTAGAGGCAGGTAGATTAAGAAAGAGGATGTTACAATAGTCCAACCTAGAGAGAACCAGAGCTTGGGATACCATGAGCGTCTGGGGGAAGGAGAGGAAAGACAGAGTACCTCTGAGGAGATGCAGTAGGAAGTTTGACGTTTTAGAGACCTCAGAGATGTGGGCAGAGAAAGAAAGGGTAGATTCAAAGATGACCCTGAGGTTCTTAGCTTCGCAGGTGGGAGTAGAAGGAGGGCCAAGGGAAGCTGGCCAGAGAGTGAGGGGAAAGAATGGTGAAGTTGTGCTGATGAGGAGGATCTCCGTCTTGCTGGCATTCATACAAGATCATTGGTGGCACACCTGTCTTGAATGGTGGTTAGGCAATCAGAGATGAGAGAGGCAGAGGAGGTGGCCAAGGGCAGCCTAAAACTGAGTTGAGTGTCATCAGTTTAGCACTGGAAATGTGAGCAGAAAATGGCAATGCAGTGGGCGAGAGTTGCCAGGTATTGGTTGAAGAGCCAGGGTGAGAGGTTAGACCTCTGGGGAACACCACAGGTAGAGAGGAGGATAGATGATAGGAAGGACCCAAGTTGGACCTGGGAGGATCGACCAGAGAGGAAAGAGGTCAGCCAGGCCAGAGCCTGATCAGTGATACCCATGTTTTCACAGAGACAGTTGAGCAGGGTGGAATGGTTGACCGTGTCGAAGGCAGAAGAGAGATTGAGGAGTATGAGGACAGAGGGACAGTTAGAGTCAAGGCTGGAGCGCAGATCTTCACAGATGTTCAGGAGAGCAGTTTCCGTGCTTCTGGCAGCTCTGAAGCCAGACTGGTTATCATGGAGACAGCCAACAGAATTGGAAAGAAGGTTAATCTGAGAGATGGCCAACTTTTCCAGGAGTTTGCCCAGAAAGGGAGTAATGGAAATTGGGTGATTGTTAGCTGGACAAGAAGGATCAGCTGTGGGTTTCTTGAGAAGAGGATGCACAAGGGCGTGCTCCCGAGGGGAGGGGAAGGATCCTGAAGCAAAGTAGTGGTTGCAAAAATCAGCAAGGGCCGGAGCGAGGGTGTCAATGTGGTCTTTGATGGTTTTAGAGGAACAGGGATGAACCTGTTTTGACAAGGTTTTCATAGACTGGACTTGTTTCGCGACCTCGTCAGGGGAGAAAAGCGGAAAGGACGAGAAGGATGGTGGGGGAGTGGCTAAAGGAGGATCAGCAAGCACAGATAGAGAGGGGAGAGGATGGGTGGGGGTGGAGAGGGTGTACAGGATGGCCTGGGTTTTTTAAATGAAGTGAGAGGCAAGGGCATTGCATAGAGCCTGGGAGGCCACAGGAGGGGAAGAGACTGCAGCAGCATTGGCCAGCTCCTTGCAGATTTGAAAGAGTTTGGCCGAGTTGTTAGATGCCACAGTGACACAAGCTTGAATGTGGACTCTCTTCTTGGTGAGGACAGAGAGTCGGTATTGCCTTTGCAGCAGGCGACAGGCAAGTTTGTCAGAGGATGAACAGGAAGCACTCCATTTCCTCTCATCCGCCCTATACTTACATTTATGTGTAGCTAAGTCAGGGTCATACCAGGAAATGCACTTGGCTTTGGGCTTCAAACGAATACTCATGACAGGGGCAAGAGCATCAAGAGTATCAGGAATTGAAGAGTAGAGCAGAGACAGGGCTGTGTCAGGATGTGAGACAGCGAGAGGTGGAGGGGGGGAGAAAGTGGTGGCAAAGCCTCCACTGACACATGCTTCATTGGCCGGATGTCGGAGAAGGTAGGTGGCAGTGTTGGGGTATGCTTGGCTTGGGGGGAAGTGAGGGAGAGATGAGAGGAGGGAGTGATAGCTCCAAGAGAGAGTAGTGGTCAGAGGGATGGAGAGGGGTAGGTCAGAGGAGATCAAGACATTGATTGTGTGCCCTGCAGAATGAGTCGGGCCAGAGGGGAGGGTGGACAGGGAGAGGGAGTCGCAGAAGTCATGGAAGAGTAAAGATGAAGAACAAGGAGAGTCTAAATGTATATTGTGGTCACTGAGGAGTAGGAGTTGAATAGTAGAGGCCAGGATGGAGGAGGAATGGTCCGCCCACTCAGAGAGACATGAGGTGATTTGACCAGGAGGCCGGTAGATGTTAGCCACAGTATGCGAATGGGTAGGCGAGAGATAAAACCTGCAGACAAGGCATTCAAAAGAGGAGTAGGTCTGAGTGGGAGTGATAGAGGCAGGAATCTACTCAGGAAGGATCAGGGCTACCCCCCCACCGGACCGGGTGGATCTGGGTGCAGAGAGGATCTTATAGACATCAGGGAGCAGAGTGCCAAAGCTTGTGACAGAGCTGGCCGTAAACCATGTCTCATTTAGACCAAGGACATCAAGGTCTAGTTCTTCAAGGAGGTGGCAGATGTCAGAGGAGTCTGTGACAGCAGAGCGAGAGTGGCAATATGAAGAAGGTTGCCAGCTTTAAAGTCCTTCTTGGGAGGCGTACAGATCAGAGGTACGCCATCCAGAGGAGAAAGAGCCATAGGAGGGGCAGAGGAGGAGGAGAAAGACTGCAAGGTAGCCGAGGGGACAGCAAGAGATGAGGGTAAATTGATGAGGCAAGGGAAGCGCCTATCAAAGAGGATGAGATTGGCCTGAGGGCCTTACACCATGACAGTGCCATTTAGGTAGAAATTAATAATGACTTTAGAGGAGTTGAAGGAAGCCATGAGAACTTCCCAGCGAGTGCCACCATTAATGGGAGAGGAGGAGATAGGACAGAGCACAGAGATCATATGAGGAGTCCATAGATCTTGCGAAGGAACGACAAAGAGGATGTTGGTGAGGGTCTGTCTGAAGGAGGCGTTGGATTAGGTGTCAGCGATAGGAAGACCAGGTTTAGAGGCCAAGATATGCTTTTGAACTTCTTCCTACCAGACTTAGTAAGAAGGGAAGGATAGTCAATGGAGAAACAGTTGGAAAAGATAGGAGAAACAGAGAGCCCCATGGGGGGTGGAATTGAGGAGAGGATGGAGAAACTGGGGGGTAAGACAGGTAGGTGTGGACAAAAGAGAGTGTTGAGGTCACTGGGTTGGCAAGTTAAAGAGAAGCATCAGTATGCAAGCAAAATACAGAGCATTTCGCAATGGACAGCAAGATTGGACTTTTTCGGCACAAAGCAAAAACAGCAAGATTTGACTTTTTCCATGCAAAGCAAAAACAAGATTTGACGTTTTCAGCAGAAAGAAAAAACAGTAAGATTTGACTAGCAAATGGTTTTAGGAAGCATTGCGCATCGGGATGACAACATGGGAATAACAAGCAGAAAGAACAGTGAAAGTCAAAGGTAGCAGGAGTGAGTCCATAAGGAGGGAACTAACCCATAGTTCTGGAGGAGTTAAGGTCACTGCAGAATTTGCAGGTCTGCAGAATTTGCTCAGGCTATGGCAGCCATTATGGATTGGGGGCATAGTTGTGTATAATAGTTTGACAATCCAAGCAATGGCAGCCGTTTGCAACAAAAAACATGCACAATGTAATGCAGATGTAAAGTACAAAACACATTTATGTACCAAGCAAGATGGGATAAAAACAAACATGGCGGCTGATGCAATTGAGCTTTTAGCAGTATGCTTGATGGAGCAGCTTTGCCCGTCCTCAATACTGACCTGTAAAAGCTTTGCCAGAGAGCAATCCCTCTATAGCCAAACATAAAAAAGCTTTAGTTATTTATGTTCAGTGTATTGTACAGATCAAACTCTGCACACATAGAACATGGTGCTATTTGCGTAGCGTAATGTCTGAAAAATAGTATTCTTGCGGGACCATGTTCTTTGTCAAACCACTCTCCATCCATGCACCTCTTCCCGGTCAAACATGCGTAATCTGTGTGAAAACCAAATATGATTTACATGAAGTAATTTCTAATCCAAACAACCGAGCTTCTTGGGAATGAAAATGACACACAACTGATTTCTGGCGCATGCATTTCAGGTGCTAGTCAGATAAATTGAAACACAAACACATGTCTGCAAACCGAGAGCTATGCAGGCGGAAAGCATTGGGAATACTACTTAATGTTAAATGTGAAAGAGCACGCCTTGGAAAATCGGAATGGTCTCTCTCGGCAACTGTAGAGAATTAGCCTGTTTTTCCATTGAGGGCTTAGCTTTACACAAAGTGTAACTTTCAACATTTACACAGCCAGACGTATCGGCTTTGCCAGTGCTGGTTTTCTGTTGTTTTGCAACACAGGGATTCGTAGTTTCTGCTCAGTTGAAATGTTCATTGACTCTACAATGATTGGAATGGCATCAGACCCACAGCTGCAAAGTGTTGTTGTAAATCAATTGATTTATCCCGCCAGTGTGCCATTTAGTAAACAGTTAACTGCTGCTGATTTGTGTTCCTCTATGAATTTTGTAATTTGGGTAAAGGACAAGGTTCTTAGCAGACATATGGCTAACATTATTCTCAGAACGTGATGAGGTAGCTTGATGTTTTAGCAGCTGTTCAGGGAATTTACTCCGGATTCCAGTGAGGCACACAGCCCAGCAAATATATTGCCCTTTCCCGTAAGCCAATCAATACCTCAAATGTAATAGGTTATATGTTCTGTAAACAGTCTATTATTCATAGATATTGCGGGATTTCCACAGCAAATTTAAAGGGCACTCATCTTTTAAAGGTGCCATCGTATTCAGTTGGACAACTAAAGGCCACGCGGTATTAGACAGGGGCACCATATTCAATTGAAGATTTATTTCCATCCTCTGTTTTGGAAAGATGGTTGTGTGTTCTCACTAGAAACAGCAATCATTCACCCACAGTCTTATGGCCCAGACAAACAGCACTGCAAATGAAACTCATTCAGCCAAACCCAGTTCCTTATTTACAGAGTAAATGTTCTCGGCAGCACTGTTGTTCAATGGTGTTAACTGCACTGTTTGCCATACTAAAACAATGAAGTGCCAGAATCCAATATGTTTATTGGGAAACTGTCTGGCATCATGGGCATAGCCAGCAACGCTGGTCCAGTGATTGGGACATAGGTGAATCCAACAATGTATATTGTGCTTTTAATCTACTAGTTAGCATTTTGTATGGGCCTATTTTACAAACCATTTTTCAATGTAATTGTGCCCTGGTAAAAAAGCTTTTTAAAAAGAGTTCAAAGTGCACAAGGCACGTTCAGTCTTCACAGTAGGAAGCAGAGTTCTACCCTCTCCACGCGAGTCGCCTCTACCAGCCTGATGTGATTATTTTCCCCAGAGGAGTGTGAAACACCAGCGGCCATGTCCAAAGCACACAGCGCAGAGTGCACGTGACAAGTGTAGTCTTTGCAGTTTGTGCAGTCGGAGCAGGTAGAAGACCTTGCTTACAGAGTCACTTCCAACTTTTCAAATCTACACTTTTCTAACCTCCTCTTCATCCCCTTGTCGATTGTATAATGTATGTTGTGTGCCGCAAGGTCATGTCGCATCGCCCTCAGTCCTTAGATGACCTTACAAGTAAACCTACCCCAGTAGAAGTTATGACTCCCACAATGAGAGCTAACTCTGGGAACAGTATGCGGGTTATGAAGGCAAATGGATTAAGGGAATGCATTCCGGTAATAATAACAAATGATTTCTTGCCTAAAGTTTGCGGTTTACCATAAATGTGAGAAGATAGAGTTTCAAACTTGAGGTATTTCATTGATAGCCTCTATAGGGGTATCAGACCTCATTCAATACAGAAACCATTCTAAGCCAGCTGGCAGCTACCAGCAAAAACACGATAACCATCCAAAATTCATAACTCACATTCTCTAACTTCCCTGACTGAAGTTTCGTGAGGGCCGTTATCAGGAACTCCAAATACGTTTTCAGACTGTCTAGAACTAGCGGATCCTCCAATCCTCCTCATAGTCAAGCAGATAACTCACTCCTTGATCTACTCGCGAGGCTGCCGGATCCAACCACAACAAGTGCAAATTCCTTTTCAGCTCTGAACTTGGGGATAAGCCCGCTGGTTAAACTCCATGAAAACATTAGTACTGGCATGAAAGTTCACACATGCAATCTAACAATCCTTTGAAATTAAACTGTTCTCAGTCTGTTGCCACTTGCTTGAATATCGACAATAACAAATCTAGAACCCAACTTTGCCACATTAAGGTAATCTCAATGCCTTACTCTCTGCTGTCTTCCACTCCAAAATCACAGTTCTTGCAAGACGGACAACAAAACTCCTGCCACAACTTGCAAAAGTGTTCAATGAATAAACATTTTCAGACCAGGGAAAAAGAAACTGGCCAAAAAAATGGTGAGAGAAAGACCAAAAATCAATCTCAACCATTCTCTAAATCCAACAAATCCTCTAGTAAATTCCTGAGAACTTTGAAGAACTCAATGAGGACAGACTAAGTTTCGACCTGTACAGACTTGACCAAAACAATGCTTTTGCCAATAGGAACGCCATGAAGAGGAAACAATCTTTTGAGTGTGCTTAATAACAGAGACCACTCTCTAAGCTCGGAACCATGATTCAAATTTGTGTTGCTCTGCCTTTCCTTGCTTCCAAGACATACGATTTGCCCCGGAGCTGTCCTCTTGGGAAACATGGCAGACTGAAAAAGAAAAAAAAAACAAATAGAATCAAAAACTGCATCATAGACTACTTTGGAAACAGAGCAGAGGGTAAAACATCTGCAGCAATCAACTTTAATTATGACTCTGCTCAAGCTTTCTCAACTGAGCAAATGTTGGATAATATGAATCTGGAAATCATATAAAACCAGAAGTCACATACAGCACCTATGCAAACAGCATTCAGCTCAGTATTTACAGCAAAGGAGATTCAGAGAGATCCAGTACCTGAGATCATCACTAAATTAACCCTTAAATCAGGGACCTCATTGCAAGACTGCCGGAGCAATAGTATTGCAAACCAAGTCTTTCCTTTGGTGCCTTAAAATACAAATATGCCACCGCTGACCCTGGGATTCGAATTTTCATTCAGGAACAGGTCAGGCACTGTTCTTAATAGGCCAAACATCGTATCACTATTCTTCGAGATGCAAAGACTGAGAGAGTTGACATCAGGGGATATTCTTATTTATGTTTTTACTTCAAAAGATCTGACATTGTATACATCCATTCAAACTCAAGAGCAGCAACATCTATGCTAATCAAGGAATCTGCTTGTGAAAACAAAATCAAAATATCGAGGCTGAGTACCCCAAAAGGAAATACACCGAACAGGGGTTACAAAGGAACATACAAAGTACTTTATTTTATACTGAATCCAGTTACTAAGAACAGAGCAAAAATCAGATAGCTATCGGCCCTCAGTGGAACACAACGAACTCCAGCGTGGTTCAGTGTGTTCAGTGAGGGACGCTGTACATTAGAATGCATTGGTTTTTATACTCTTTGTGAGCACGATATCCAGCCCCACTTCGGGTTAATATTCCACTAATATATCACCGATCTAGGGTTCATGCCAAGTCTCGCACATCCGCATATAACTGGTTTTCTTTTAATACACATATCAACAAGCCTATACGGCAACTGTGTATTCTGGGATTTTCCATGTAGGTCTTCTCAAACATTAATACAATGTAGTTAAACAAGTGTTCTACGTTCAGTATTTGAATACATTGTTCTTAACGTATGCTCGTGGATTAGTTTCATTGCACGAGTAATCCTTTACACACAGGTCAACAAAAGACAAGGTCTCAGTTCACGACCTCAACAAGTGGCCTGGAGGCAAGTTACATATTAGCTACATACAGAGGTCAAGACGGCCATATTGTATTTTGGAATGACATCGTCCACCATTTTATCTCACAGGGTGACTTTACAAAGCGAACCTAAAATGGTGGATTGACCTAAAATGGCTGCTTACATTGATTCTAAGGTCAGGACCTTGCAACACGGATTCCTTCGCAAGCGACTTACAAGCAGCTTGGCGTAGGCCAATATATCTACGTATATTTATTGCGATAGAAGGCACAATATAATTTCTCTTTTGGCATGCTAATTTCCTGATCCTGGGATATGAGTTTTTACATCCTCTGACATGCACCAACCATTCTGCACTCTCAAAAAAGAGACCGTCTGTTGCAGTAACAATGCCACTAGAGGATTATACCTGTAGACGGGGATGCAACATTGTATTCCCCCTATTTAATAACAACAAAAGAGTTGTCCACTTTGCTCTGGATCACTCAAAAAAGGCAGGAGAAGTTATGCAGCCTCATTACGAGTCCAACGGTAACCCTGCTGGTGATTCCGGTGGGTTGCCTCCAGACTCGCAACACTTTACCAGTGCCTGACTTCCTGGTGCCGCCGGGTCATTACAAGTCTCGGCGGATCGGGGCATCTGGCGCCCGCAAATGTTAATATTCATGGAGCTCCATAGGACTTCATGGAAGTGGGGAGGTGGAAGCACAGGCACTGTTGCTAACAGTGCCAGTGCTTCCTCGAATACTCAGATAGGCAGATGCTGTCACAACTTGCAGGTCAGACCTGCCAGGCGAAATGCCCCCCACCGACAGGCTTGTAGTGTGACGGTTCAGAATGGGTGCCGGTACGTTGCTACCAGCACCCTTAATTCCGGCCCACCAACTAGTAATGACCCCCATGGGTTGGACTTGGTTACCCTTCTCTCTTGTCCCTAAAGGGTAATTGACCGGGAGTGAGGCATCTTTAACAAGAGACTGCTGGAAGTGTTCTGGAATTGGCACGGCCACAAATCACTATTCTACTCGATTCCTGATAGCCTGGAATATTCCCAGTATGATATAATAAGGTTACAGGAAGTATGGCACTGCATTTTTCCCTACCCACCAGATTATTTAACTATTCGGCACAAGGCACAGTTTGGGCCTCGCGGTTGGCCTTGTGGAGGCTTACATGTTGCTATTAAAATGGTACTGGCCATGAGGACCTTTAATTGGTACAGACATTGCCCAGGCATCTTAGCCATAAGGTTCTTGCTAAAGTTGTGTCCAATTTGTAAGAAATTATTAATAATTGATACATGCTGGAAATGAGTTTGTGGATCACTTGGCCAATGTTATTACCAAATGGTACGATGAGTCCAATTCAAGCTACATTTTATTAGGGGGTGACTTCAAACATGCTGCCCTGATTAATTTGGGGTAACTTCCTGAACACTTAGAAGTGATTTAATTTGTCGAGTAACTTAGAAAGCAATCAAGTGCCAATTCCAACTTGACACACCGGGAGTAGCTACTCTTACATACAAAATATGTATGTTTCCCAGTGGTTAGTCAATTATTCAACTTCTTTTGGGGTTATTCCTACTACCGTAAGTAACCACATTTGGCTCCAGGCTAGTTTTTAATTGGCATTGTTGCTACATGACGGTAAAAGGGGACCACATTCATTGGCATAATAAGAACATCCAACATTTGAATCTTTGTTTAGAAGCCATAACAAAAGATCTCAACTTCACATGGTGGTTCAATATGTTTCTTTCCATTCATTTAGCAGGTGCATTTCAGATTGTATTTTCATGTCCACTGAGGTCAATACCAATATGCCTAATTATAAAAAAAATATATATAAGAAGCTAAGGAGAAGTTGTGCAGTGGCTGAGGTATATAAAGATGAGGTTTTGCAAATTAGACTCCACCTCAAGAAGGGGCTTTCATACCACAAACTTTAGATGATTTTGAAGTACAGCCAAGTGATGCTGCAATTCTTGTTGAATAAACAGGAGGTGGACTTTTGGTCATTGACACATAATAGAATGGAGCGAAAGAAACACTTTCAATTTAATGTTATTTCAGGGGATGAGTGGGATCTTCACTATAGTAAGATATACTTGAATTGACAAATGTGCACACGACTCTCTCTAGCACTAACGTGATCAAGTGGGTCATTCAAACTAAGCAAGAGTATGTGCTGCTGCTAATTCCATGAGCCAGAAACTCCAGAGCCGCTGGCATGAATGAGTTAATTGTGGTTGTCATTTGTATGTAGGTTGAGGATGTTGTTAACGAGATTACAGTTAAATCAATGTTATTCAAAATGTTGCTGGATTCAGAGCACATAGCGGGTCCTTTAAGAAAGATGACTGCTGCCTGATAGGCTTCAAGGTTGGTGCTTGCTTATTAAATAGCTCCAATCCAAGATGGCGTTCAGGTTTCAGGCTTAGAAAAAACCAAGGTGAACAGCGGAGAGAAACCCAAAGCAGCATGTCCACATATGTCCACATATTACCACAGGAGATTCTTTTAGGAAAGCCAGCACCACCAGATCTCCTCTACAATAACTTCAAAATATAGTGTGGGGCATTTGTGAAATGTGGAATGTCAAATGATGTATGTTGCTAAAGAATAAGTAAAACCTGCATTTTCTTTATAGGGGAAACATGTATTTAAACTGTACAATTAGCACAGTTATATTGAATGCTTATATAATCATTGTATTGTGCACAACATGTTCTGTTTTCAAGCACGGAAATTACAATAAATAATGTTTAAAACCCATTGTCATTTGAACTTTTAATCTTCCCAAACTTGTTATCATCATACTATATAACAAAAGGCCAGATGTATGTTTGCCTGAAACCGTCATACGTAGTAGAGACTGTCCACTTAGCCTGCTGTAACTTCTAGATGGAACGACAAAAGGGTCCACACTGCTGTGAAGTTAATTATAAGTATTTATAATAGTTTAATTAATAAGTGTATCAAAACGATATCACTTAAATGACAAATTAGTGGCTGTAGCAAACTCTGAAAGCAATCAAAATAAACTCATGGTAAAAAAGAAATGTATTGCCGTGAAGATTATGTTTCAATCGAGAGCATAATTGTGAATGAGTAAAACAAAACAGTCTTGTGATAATTAGACAAGTCTGAAGTTAAACAATAAACCAGTGAATCAGAAGCAATAGGTTTGGGCAATCACTTTGCTTGTGACACTGAGAAAAAAAAACAGAAAAAACACTGTCTGTGTTTGTCTTGGATATGAAAATAAACAACATAAATTGTAAAGAAAAAACAATATTAGGTGTTGACTTATATTCAGTCAACACTCTAATTATTGGATTTCAGATTTTTCACTTTTCAAAGTTTTTTTGATCCTTTTAATTTTTTATTTTTTTAACATTTTTTAACAGGTCTGCCTACGTGTAAGTGTCATTTCGTAACTTGAATGCAAAACAAACTGGATAGACATCTACAACACGTTTCAGCAAATAAGCCACCTGTCTGGCAAATGATTCCAAAAAATGAGATAGTTGCCTTCCTCAGGGCGAAAGAAACACACAATAACTGGACCCTGTGGGGAAGCAGACATAAACACAATAAATAATACAAAAAGATAAAAGTAAGTTAATCTTATTATTTAGATTCTGCCAAGATTGGTTACAGAGTCAGTTTTGAGCCAAAAAAGGGCAAATTGCCAAAGAAGTGAGACTGTAACTTGTTGTGAAAGGCCAGACGCAATGCTTACCGATAGTCGGGTAGGGTGTTTGGACGGAAACTACAGGGATAACCTCACCAAAGCAGCATCATCACAGGGGAGTGCGATGGAAAAACATCTTCTGAAAGAAGTCATAGAGGGCCATTTCATCATGTACCTAATTATCCCATGCATACTGAAAGCACTCTGCATAATAATGCTGTTGTTCAATTCACTTACATTCTAACAAAATAAAGGGTATAGAGAGTTAAAGAAAATTAAAGAAAATGAAATTAAACCCAGAAGTACCTGGCAATTAGTGTTGCTTTTGCATGGAATGGATTGATCCATTTGATGCAGATTTGGATATAGACATAAAGGTTGCCTTGTCACTGCTGAGAATACTGCAAAATGAGTCAGGAACCTTGTGATACCATGTTGTAAATCCAGTTTGCCAAACCTATAGGTGAGATGGATACGTGTGTAACTAGCTGCTAGCAAACAAAGTGACTGGCTGCTAGCAAAAAGGATAAAGTGATGGTGTCAAAATCATGAATATTCAAAAAACGGCTGAACGTTCTGTTTGCTTAATTAAATATGGAGCAGAGGAAGCAAGCAATTGTAAATCAATAAATGTGAGTATGCCTACCTTAAATCATATGTGGAAAATCTAATTGCTCTCTGCTCAATGTGGAAGCTTTGCAGTGCCTTGAGTTGTGGGCAGCAAGACTCATTTCTCCAAAAATGCATTTACAGCCATGTCTGTAAAGAGTTACACACGAGCATGTTAAAAACGCCTTGGGTTAGAACGGATTTCAGAAGACAAGGTTGGGTAGAGTACAGGTCAGAGCCTCAAAGGTGAAGAGAATCCTTCTTATCAAGAGATTGTAACATGCTGTGAAATGGCCGATTGGATCTGGCTACTGGGAAGCTCTGACGCGTATACGGCGTGTTTTGCAGAATGGAGCATTAGGGAAGGAAAGATGGAAGGTGCTGGTTGCAAGAACGCCTGTCACTGGACAGCGTGCTAGATTTGCTTGGATTGGAAGGCAACCGGCGTCCCTCTTTACGTTAGTGTTTGCAATTGGATAGAGATGCCAAGCCTCTCTGTGCTGACAAATGGATTGAAGGCTACGTGCATGTCAGTCTGGCGAAAAAGCTTTCTGAATGTAAGTGGCTGCAGGCAGTGGCGCTGAGTTACAAACCTTGCTGCGGTTTAGGCATCCTGAAAGGGGTAAGCTGCGGACGTAAAAAATATATCAGCACAAAATAAATGGCTAATCAGATCAGAGGGCATGAAGAATCCAGAGGGATGAGTACATTAGTTCCTGAAGGAAAAGCGGACATTTTATTTTGCAAATGGCAGAAAGACAAAACCCATGAGAGAAGAACCACCTTGGCCCGACACCCTCATCAGTACAAGGCCGAAATCCAGAAAGCAAAAAAATCCCACTAAAACTCTTGAATCCTAAACTGCAAAAACCCCAGCAAAGAATTTCACAATATCATCTCTGAATTCACCAAACCGGCATGCACCACCACTGTCGCGACCGCCTCACAATTACTCTGCGACTCACTCTCTCTCCACTTTTACGCCAAGGCTCTCGAAAGAACAAATGCACTAACCACCAACCACCACTAACCACCAATCCGACTCCTTTAGTGCAATATCACCTGACCAATTTCTCAAACTTCTCTCTGCCCGCAAACCATCTGGGTCTCCACTAGACCCTTGCCCGGCCACAACCCTCAAAGAGATTTTCGCTTCTACCTACACAGGAGAACATGCAAGATCCATAATAAATTACTGCCTTTCCTCAGGTATCTTTCCCAATGCATTCAAAATGGTTCATGTCAAACCTCTATTAAAAAAACCTTCCTTCGACCCTCTCGAGCCCAAAAACTACCATCCCATCTCAAACACCAGGTTCCTTGCCAAACTGATTGACCAAACTGCCTACTCCCAACTAAATGCCTTTGTCGAAGCCAACAATCTCCTTGACTCCACACAATCAGGTTTCAGAGCCCGTCACAGAACTGAAACCACCCTAACCTCAATCTGGGACGACCTTAAAATCACGGCAGACTCCGCGGGATGCGCTGCATTAATCCTTCTCGACCTATCCGCCGCCTTTGAGAAATCAATCACTCAATCCTCCTTGACCGCCTCCACTCCCTAGGAATTTGTAGAACCGCTCTCAAATGGATAGTCTCATTCCTCAAAGATAGGTACCAAATAACACTACCCTCCACCTATTCCTCCCAATCCCGACCAGTCGACACAGGAGTCCCTCAAGAAGCATGCCTATCTGCCCTCATGTTCAATCTCTACTTGATCACCCTCCCACCGATAATTTGTTCACACAACATCCTGTGTTTCAACTATGCTGACGACACTCAACTAATTCTAAAACTCTGGAACTCAAAGCCCAACTGCCAACCTGACCTCGCCTCCTGCCTCCTTGACATTGAGCTCTGGATGACCCAAAGCCACCTCTTGTTAAACGCCTCCAAAACTGAAATCATGGTATGTGGCAACTCCGAACTTCTTCCACACCCACTACCCTGGCCATCCGCCATGGGCAACTCACCAGCCCCCTCTGACTCAGTAAAAAACCTTGGATGCACCCTTGACTCTGACCTAACACTCTCGCGGCAAGTCAACTCAAAGTCCTGCCACTACCACCTTAAAACTCTTAGACGCATCTTTCCATATCTCTCCTTCCCAACAGACTCTCCGCGGTCCAATCAATTGTTATATCAAGACTGGACTACCCAAACCCCCTCTACCTCAGAGTCCACACTTACCACTGAATAAACTTCAGAGGGCACAAAACGCTGCAGCCAAACTGTTACTTGCGCTCAGCCCAAGAGACCACATCTCCCCAGCCCTTAAGACTCTGTACTGGCTTCCAGTAGCCCGAAGGGTGACTTTCAAAACCTTGTGCATTACTCATAGAGCATTCCATAAAACCAGACCTCAATATCTTCAAGACAAGCTAAAACCCTATCACCCTCCACGTACTCTAAGATCAAGCTCAGTCGGCTTCCTAGTCATACCTAAAACAAACTCAGTCAGGTTGGGCGGATCATCGTACTCAGCCTTGGCCCCCACGCTGTGGAACGCACTCCCACCCCACATCCGCCTAACAGAAGATCTAATGTCTTTCCGCAAACTACTTAAAACTTGGTTCTTCCCCTAAAACCAACCCGTACGGAAACCGACCAAAACAGAATAACAGCATCTCAATGACACCAATCCAATGAACTACTAGATTTTAAATAAAAATAAGACAAATAACAATACAACATCAAGACCCATACGAGAAATCGACAACTAATAACTGCTAATGTAAACTAAAGGACAAACAGAATAGAAGGAGTAAAGTAGATCAAATCAGTGAAGTGGATAAAAAGAATATATCGTACGAAACAGTAATGAGATTTAAAATAATGAAATGGATGCAATGAGTGCAATGGACAAAATTAAATGAATAAACAGAAGAGGATGGAAAGATGAATACAAGAGACTCATGAGTACAGTGACATATGACTCCGACTGTATGAGTGCATGGCTAAGTGTGTAGTGTGGATGAGTATGTAAAGCGGATGAGTGGGCAAGTGAGGAGGAGTGTGTAGAACGCTGGAGTACTTTGAGCAGATGAGTATGTAGGAGCGGACGAGGATGTGGAGCGGATGAGTGCAGATAAGTGTATAGAGCAGATAAGTGTATAGAGCGGATGAGTGTATAGAGCGGATGAGTGTATATAGCGGATAAGTGAATGACTCTGTAGAGTTGATGAGTGCATATAGCAGGTGAGTGCGTAGAAAGAACGAGTGCATAGAGCGGATGAGTGTGTGGAGCGGATGAATGTGTGGAGCGGATGATTGCGTGGAGCGGATGGGTGCTCAGAGCGAATGAGTGCGTGGAGCGAATGGGTGCGCGGAGTGAATGGGTGTGCAGAGCGAATGGGTGCACAGTGCGAATGGGCGCGGAGAGCAGATGGACGGGCAGAGCAGATGGGTGCGCAGTGCGAATGGGTGTGCAGTGTGGACGGGTGTGCAGAGTGGATGGGTGCGCAGAGCAGAGGAGTGTGTAAGATCGGAGGGGTATGTAGAGTGGATGAACGCGTAGAACAGATTAGTGGGTAGAGCGGACGAGTGTATGGAGCAGACGAGGGCGTATGAGCGTATTAATGCGTAAGAGAGGAGGGGTGCATAAGAGCGAGTGAGTGCTTAGAGCGAGTGAGTGCCTAGAGCAGGTGAGTGCGTAGAGCAGGTGGGTGCGTAGAGCGGGTGAGTGCGTAGAGCGGACGAGTGCATAGAGCGGACGAGTGCCTAGAGTGGACGAGTGCCAAGAGTGGATGAGTGCGTAGAGCGGATGAGTGTATAACGCTGATGAGTGAACGACTCTGTAGAGCTGATGAGTGCATATAGCAGATGAGTGCGTAGAAAGAACGAGTGCATAGAGCGGATGAGTGCGGGGAACGGATGAGTGCGCGGAGTGGACAAGTGCTCTGAGTGAATTGGTGTGCAGAGCGAATGTGTGCGCAGAGCGGTTGGGTGTGCAGAGCAGAGGGGTGCGCAGAGCAAAAGAGTGTGCAGCGTGGAAGAGTGCGCAGAGCGGAAGAGTGCACGGAGCGGAAGAGTGCGCAGAGCGGAGGAGTGTGTAAGATCGGAGGAGTATGTAGAGTGGATGAATGCGAAGAATAGACTTGTGGGTAGAGTGGACGAGTGTATGAAGCATACAAGGGCGTATGAGCGAATCAATGCGTAAGAGAGGAGGGGTGCGTAAGAGCGGATGAGTGAGTAGAGCGAGTGAGTGCCTAGAGTGAATGAGTGCCTAGAGCGAGTGAGTGCGTAATGCAGGTGAGTGCGTAGAGTGGGTGAGTGCATAGAGCGGGTTAGTGCGTAGAGCATGTGAGTGCATAGAGCATGTGAGTGAGTAGAGCATGTGAGTGAGTAGAGCGGGTGAATGCATAGAACGTGCGAGAGCATAAAGCCGATGAGTGCCTAGAGCAGATGAGTGCCTAGAGCGGATGAGTGTGCAGGGCGGATGAACGTGTAGGGCGGATGAACGCATAGGGCGAATGAGTGCATAGAGCGGATGAGTGCGTATAAAGGATGAGTGCGTAGAGAGGATGAGTGCATAGAGCGGATGAGTGCATAGAGCGGATGAGTGCGGAGTGCATGTAGAGCGGATAAGTGACTAGAGCGAATGAGTACGTAGAGCAGATGGAACGGGTGAAGTATTTGGGTGGAATCAGTGACATATGTGAATAGAACCGGTGACGTGCGTAGAGCGGATAAGTGCCTAGAGCGGACGAGTGCCTAGAGCGGACGAGTGCCTAGAGCGGATGAGTGTGTAGAGAGGATGAGTGTATAAAGCTGATGAGTGAATGACTCTGTAGAGCTGATGAGTGGATATAGCAGATGAGTGCGTAGAAATAACGAGTGCATATAGCAGATGAGTGCGGGGAGCAGATGAGTGTGCGGAGTGGACGAGTGCGCTGAGTGAATGGGTGTGCAGAGAGAATGGGTGCGCAGAGCAGATGAGTGCGGGGAGCGGATGAGTGCACAGAGTGGACGAGTGAGCTGAGTGAATGGGTGTGCAGAGCAAATGGGTGCGCAGAGCGGATGGGTGCGCAGAACGGATGGGTGCGCAGTGCGAAAGAGTGCGCAGAGCGGAAGAGTGTGCAGAGCGGAGGAGTGTGTAAGATCGGAGGAGTATGTAGAGTGGATGAATGCGTAGAACAGACTTGTGGGTAGAGTGGACGAGTATATGGAGCAGACGAGGGCGTTTGAGCGAATCAATGCGTAAGAGAGGAGGGGTGTGTAAGAACGGATGAGTGAGGAGAGCAAGTGAGTGCCTAGAGCGAATGAGTGCCTAGAGCGAGTGAGTGCGTAATGCAGGTGAGTGCGTAGAGCGGGTGAGTGCATAGAGCATGTGAGTGCATAGAGCATGTGAGTGAGTAGAGCATGTGAGTGAGTAGAGCGGGTGAATGCATTGAATGTGCGAGAGCATAAAGCCGATGAGTGCCTAGAACAGATGAGTGCCTAGAGCGGATGAGTGCGCAGGGCGGATGAACGTGTAGGGCAGATGAACACGTAGGGCCAATGAGTGCATAGAGCGGATGAGTGCGTAGAGAGGATGAGTGCGTAGAGTGGATGAGTGCGTACAGCGGATGAGTGCAGAGTGCATGTAGAGTGGATAAGTGCCTAGAGTGATTGAGTACGTAGAGCGGAACGGGTGAAGTATGTGGGTGGAATCTGTGACATATGTGGATAGAACCGGCGACGTATGTGGTTGGAACGAGCAAAATATGTGAATGGAACAGACGAAGTAAGTGAATGATACAGAGAAGTACGTGGATTGAGTGCATAAAACAACCTAGATCGAACGGATTGGAGTGCGTGGAGCAGACTGGAGTGTGTGGGGCGGACTGTAGTGCGTGGAGCAGACTGGAGTGCTTGGAGCGGACTGGAGTGCACGTCGAGCAGACTGGAGTATGCATGGAGCAGACTGGAGTGTGCGTGGAGCGGACTGGAGTGTGCGTGGAGCAGACTGGATTGTGCGTGGAGCAGACTAGAGAGTGCATGGAGTGGACTGGAGTGCATAGAATTACGCAATTTACATGGAATGGTTTGAACTACATGGAACGTTTGTAAGAGCGTGTAACCGATCATATCACATCACCACGCTTACTCTCTTCTTTACACCACCATTTAATTAGAACACAGAGATACTATGACACCATTCGGTATAGCTGTTCTCATACCAACATCTGCCTCATACTGCCCATCACTCTAATTAAACACTGCTGGTTACAAACCCCCCAGCCAGGCGTTCTCCTCAGGCCGAACACAGCCAAAATCGGTCTGGATAAATACTGCCAGAACGAACACATACTCTTAATCTCTCAACCACTACACCTACCGCTAAGAAGCAGCTATTACATGAATCCCACACCATCTGCACACATATCCGCTGCTCACACGTACCTTTGACTCTCTCTACTCTCTCTACTTATTTGAACTTCGGTTCCTAGGAGCGTTCAACCTACCAGCGGCTTCAGACCATACCAATGGTACATAAGGCGCTATATAAATGCAAAGTAACATAACATAACATAACATGATGATAAGGTGTCCGCCAAAGGCCCATTGTGATAATTCAAAAAGGGGCCAGAAATATGAATGAGAAGGGAGTGACCAGGGGTGACAGGAAATGACAAGAAATGGAAGTAAGTGCCAAGGATTGGCAAAAAAAAGGCCAAGGATTGGCAAAAAACAGAAGTACATGCATGTGATTGATATATAATGGGGTGACCAACCGACCACCCACAAAAGGAATATTCAATTGAAAAAGCATGGGTCATGAAGGCAGTTGTCAGTGATGCAAGAAACTAAAATGAGCGTTGCATCAGCTGAGTGGATGATTCGAAAATCTTCATATGAGAGTAATCACAACACCCAAGAGGTCCAGACACTGAGTGGAAAAAGCAGAAGGAGAGACAAGAGTTTAGGAGTGTATGAGGCTACTAGAATATAGGGAAGAATTCCTCATTTAACCCATTAATGTGGGTGGAAAAACTATAAATCCATCTGGCTTCCTTCTGTAAGAGACATTGGGACATGTTTGGTGAGTTTTTTACCACATCTAGGATCCACCAAAAAATATCATTGGCTGAATGGTGTAGTTCAATGTAATGGTTTACAAGTGGTGCCAATTCCGTTCTGCACCTAATTCTGAAGCAGTGTTCAGAGATCCTAATGTGGACAGGTCGAGGAGTCTGTCCAACGTATTGGAGCCCAAATGGGCACTCGATACAGTACACCACCTGTTTAGTTTTAGAGTTTGTCAAAGTGGAAAGGGTCCAGGTTTCGCCCCAATGTTAGTAAATTGACAAACAGCAAGATCCGCAAGGAAAGTGACCAACAGTTGTTCTTAGGTCCCAGAGACCCATTCTGGGTGGGTCTTTCTTGAGGTTGGAATGTACTAGTTTATCACAAATTTTTTTTTGCCCTTTTAAAGGCAAACCGGGGCAATGGTGCGTCAGGCAGACTACGTTTTACAATTGGCCAGTATTTAGAGATCACTTTCTTAATCTGGAAAGTTTGTGGTCCATGGGTTATGACACACGTCATTTTTGTTTTGTCACTGCCAGATGGCGAATCAGCGGCTGTCTCTAGGGAAAGCAATGTGTCCCTGTCAGTGAAGCATGCCCTCTTCTTAGCTTTATTAATCAGTCCCTTTGGGTACCCTCTTTCGATAAGTCGGGTGCTCAAATTATCCGATTGTTCATAAAAATCACTCAAATTGGAACAGTTTCTCCAAAAACGAAGAAACTGTCCACATGGTAAGTTGTCACGGAGGTGGTATGGATGATTGCTAGAGTAGTGCAACAAGGTGTTAGGAGCACTCGACTTTCGGTACAGAGAGCTTTTTAATTTGCATGATTCGTCTTTAATAAAGAGATCTAGAAAAGCAATTTGTTTCACGTTGGACTCCATTGTAAACTTGATATTAATGTCTATGTTGTTCAACCAGTTTAGAAAGAGTTCCAGATCTGAGTCTGATTCTTTCCAGATGAAGATGATATCATCTATGTACCTCTTCCAATTGATTATGCAATCTCGATATGGGTTGGTATTAGAAAAGATGTGTTGTGATTCGAATTTAGCCATACAAATGATGGCTAAACGGGGGCAAATGCTCCCCCCATTGCTGTGCCCTTCGTCTGGAGGTAAAATTGGCCATTAAATTCAAAATAGTTTTTGTTTAATGCTATGGTCATGAGTTCCAAAATTAAATTGTGTGGGATTTGTTCCTGTGTGTCAAATTCCGTGAGTGATTCTTGCACGCAATTGATTGCCTGGTCTTGAGGTATACTAGTATAAAGGGACGGGATGTCCATTGTTACTAGTCTTTGAGTCATTTTGTCAAAGTCATGATTCTCAAAAATCGAGATTGTATGGGTGGTGTCCCTAAGATAAGTATCTGTGCGGATGCTGATGGGTTTCAAAAAAATATCAATACATTTGCACAGAGGCTCGAGTATGGACGCGCAGCCTTAGACTATTGGTCTCCCGGGTGGTTTTTCCATATTTTTGTGTATCTTCGGGAGTGCATACATTGTAGGTATGCGTCCTTGACTTGTGGTAAGAAAGTTGGATTCTTTGTCTGTGATCCAATAGCGATGGTGGGCGTACTGTACTGCGTTCTCTATTTCTGATCTGATGTCACTCGTTGGATCTTTCCTGAGTTTTTTTATAACTAACTTGATCTTGTAATAGTTCATTCATCATGACTAAATATTGGGTTGTCCAATGACAGGCGTTCTTGCAACCAGCACCTCCCGTCTTTCCTTCCCTAATGCTCCATTCTGCAAAACACACCGCCTACGCGTCAGAGCTTCCCTGTAGCCAGATCAAATTGGCCATTTCACAGCGGGTTACAACCTCTTGGTAAGAAGGATTCTCTTTACCTTTGAGGCTCTGACCTGAACTTTACCCAATCTTGTTATCCGACATCCGTTCTAACCCAAGGCGTTTTTAACGCGCTCGTTTGTTACTCTTTACAGACATGGCTGTAAATGCATTTTTGGAGACATGAGGCTTGCTGCCCGCAACTCAAGGCACCGCAAAGCTTCCACATGAGCAGAGAGCAATTTGTTTTGCCACATATGATTTAAGGTAGGGAGACTCACATTTATTGATTTACAATTTAACCTTGCTTTCTCTGCTCCATATTTAATTAAGCAAACGGACCTTTCAGCCGTTTTTTTAATATTCATGATTTTGGCACCAGCACTTTATCCTATTTGCTAGCAGCCAGTCACTTTGTTTGCTAGCAGCTAGTTACACACGTATCCATCTCACCTATAGGTTTGCCAAACCGAATTTACAACATGGAATCACAAGGTTCCGGACTCATTTTGCAATATTCTCAGCAGTGACAAGCCAACCTTCATGTCTATATCCAAATCTGCATCAAATGGATCAATCCTTTCCAAGCAAAAGCAAAACTAATTGCCAGGTACTTCTGGGTTTAATTTAATTTTCTTTAATTTTCTCTAACTCTCTATTCCCTTTATTTTGTTCCAATGTAAGTGAATTGAACAACACCATTAATATGCAGAGTGCTTTCAGTATACATGGGTCATTAGATGCATGATGAAATGGCCCTCTATGACTTCTTTCCGATGCTGTTTTTCCGTCACACTCCCCTGTGATGATGCTGCTTTGGTGAGGTTATCCCTGTCCTTTCTGCTCAGTCACCCTGCCCCACTATCGGTAAGCATTGTGTCTGTCCATTCACAATACGTTACACTCTCATTTCTTTGGCATTTTTCCCTTTGTTTGGCTCAAAACTTACTCTGTAAGCAATCTTGGCAGAATCTAAATAATAAGATTAACTTACTTTTATTTTTTTTTATTATTTATTATGTTTATGTCTGCTTCCTCACAGGGTACAGTTATTGTGTGTTTCTTTCGCCCTGAGAAAGGCAACTATCTCATTTTTTGGAATCATTTGCCAGACATGTGGCTTATTTGCCAAAACGTGTTGTAGATGTCTATCCAGTTTGTTTTGCATTCAAGTTATGAAATGACACTTACATGTGAAAAATCTGAAATCCAATAATTAGAGTGTTGACTGAATATAAATCAACTCCTAATATTGTTTTTTCTTTACAATTTATGTTTTTTATTTTCATATCCAAGTCAGACACAGACAGTGTTTTTTTCTGTTTTTTATCTCAGTGTCACGAGCAAAGTGAGTGCCCAAACCTATTGCTTCCGATTCACTGTTTTATTGTTTAGCTTCAGACTTGTCAAATATCACAAAACTGGTTTGTTTTACTCATTCACCATTATGTTCTTGATTGAAACATAATCTTCATGGCAATACATTTCTTTTTTACCATGGGTTTATTTTGATTGCTTTCAGAGTTTTTTACAGCCACTAATTTGTTGTTTAAGTGATATCATTTTGATACACTTATTAATTAAACTATAACATAACTTCACAGCAGAGTGGACACTTTTGCCTTTGCATAGTTGTAGTCCCATTCCACCACTGCTCTTGGGCCACTCCCCCCTCTTTGTGTTTCTAGGTCACTGCTAGATGGAGCTGTTGTCTTATGCATACAATAATCAGACTTCACATTGTGCAGTAGATACTTCCAGCTTTGCCTGTTATCACCACTGGAGAGAGCTGTTGTCTTACACATGCAATTATAATACTTCAAGTTCATCTTGCAGGCGTACAAAATGTATATTTAAAAAATGATAACATACAATTAGTTGCAGAAAAGGCTCACGACAGGGATTCCACTCTAACAGCATACTTCAGGTTACATGAAGAGACTCATTCTGCAGGTGAATTGTATTTCTCTGACATCCCTCAACATTAGATATTTGAGTCCAAAACCCATAAGTGGAATCCAAGACAAAGAGGAGCAGATACAGCAATTGGCCGTATGTACTATGTTGATCTTTCAACGGATTCTGAGAGATTTTGTTTGAGGTTACTACTACTCCACGTAAAAGTAGCAAGCTCCTTTACAATTCCTTTTTCTATTAACATAATTATGTTAAAATACACCACATAATATATTTACACTTTGAAAATGTCTTCGTTTACATACTTTAGCCTGTGTACACAGGCTTTTACACTAGTTACAAATATTCAATTATGACATTCCTTGATGGCAGAAGGCCATCCGTGCTTGATTCATCCTCCTTCTTGCTAATCCTTTGAACCTTGGGATGAGATGGAATATTCCTACTACAGACACCTGAATGCTGCTAATGTCTTTGATGTCTAATGCAATTGAACTATTAAGGTACAAGGGACGGATACACATAGCGTATAATTAATTTCCCTTTTACGTGTCTTTTACGGAGCTCCTCAAGTCCAAATCAACTCAATGTATCTGCTATCACCTACAGGAGCACTGCCTTGGACTCCTTTTTTGTCCACCATGGTACACACTGACTATCCGTCTAATGGCCAGCCCAGTTCCTCCAGTTCCCATGACAGCCCCACATGTCACTAATATCTCCCACACACCCCCTTTATATGATCAAGACCTGCCTTCCATTGAATGAGATATCTCCATTCGAAATTACCAAGCCCAATATGACTATCAGTATTGGCACTGTGAGCAGAACATTCACAGTCAAACGTGCCCTGAAGATCCATAGACTCCACTGCTCCACAATCAGCTCTCCAGCAACACAAACATCACTGGCCACTTCCCTTCACTTCTGGCATGCCTTTTAAGACAGTCACAGAGATGGAGCCTGGATCTCATGATCCCCAGCATGGGCAAAAGAGTTCCAAAAGCTCCTCTGTCAGCCCAATATAATATCAAATTCATCACACAGATGCACATGTTTAAGTATGCCTGGATGCCATTAGGAAATCAACACATGAACACAACCATGCTATCAAAAAGCAACACCAGAATATGTATTCTCAGAGACACAGACCTTGAAACAATTAATGTTTACAAGCAGTGGTCTGCTTTTGATACAAGATAGATGATAAGGCATATTTACCTTCCTTTAGAATTTGAAAGTGCTTGAGGCACATGCACATAAGTTTTTCATGGACATAGTGATATTCAGAGGTTCCCCAAGCCATTGCCACAGGTTGACTTTTGATAGAATTTTGTGGGGTTTTGAACCATAAGTATGATTAGTCCCCTTTATTTGGTGGCATGTCTTTAAACATTCATAGGTCTCCATCGGAGGGAAATCAATGGTTTAATGCAGCAATGACCAGATAATTAATCTACACAATGTCCATGCTTCATTTAATATCCTCAACAAGCTACTACTTGAAACTTGATGCATGTGTTATCACATGTCTAATAAATAACAATATCACTTCAGTCCTGTGTATTGTCAAGCTGTGTTATTATATTCCCAGCGGTATGCAAAATTTATAGGATGATATATGGCAGTGGGCTCCTTGTTCCTTGTTACAAATGCAAATATATTTTTTCACTGCCAAAAAGCTGAGTGGGACAAACATTCAACTGTGGTTGATGTTAGGCGGAATCATATGTAGTACCCTTTGGGAACATCACATGCAATTAAGACTACAAGTGTGAGTACAATTTCACCTTTGGTACAAGCCTGTACTACACAGTAAAGTGGTAGCGATGGCTGAGCAGCCAGACTTATCTCAAGAGTAAAGTGAGAAGTACAAGAAGTTACACAAAGGACAACAATTACTATGATTCAAGCAAACACTGATATAAGGTTTCTGAGTAAAAGAATATACATTTATTTACACCATCAGTTATAAAACAGCTCACTATTATAAAGGAGCAGAAAATCACAGTCTTAATACACTACAACAACAGCGAATCAATTCTGGACAAGTTAAGCTCAAAATGAAGTGTGAGCAAAATGGCATTCCAGTAATTTAAAAAGGGGAGGAAAGACAAGGTTATCAAAACTCAACAGCACCAACAAGTCATAGGCATGGCAATCTAGAAAAGGCTACTACAACTAGGATTCAAGTCAATAGGCCTGGGCAAATGTTAATGGTTCAGAGTCTTTGCAGAGGATCACACAGTTCAGAGTAGTTTGCGGTTAAGTCTTTGCCAATAGTTCAAAACGAAGTTGGTCGGAGGAAAGGTTATTCAAAGGAGTAGAGAAGAACAAGCCTTCAGAGAGGTGAAAGATTTCACACACTTTCAGAGCAGTTAGACGGAACAAACAACCGTAATTGCACAGTACGATAAATGGAGAAGAATGCTGTAGCTGAGGCAGTTGTTCCTGGCAGTTCCTGCAGGCTCAAAGTCCCTGAAGTGACTGTCGTGGTGACAAGACGGAGGATGGCTGGAGGTTTCTCCACTGCCCAGGGAAGAAGCCAGCAGTGGAGCAAAATGTTGTATAAAAGATGGACTCCTTAAAACCCAAACAGGTTCCGTTCCTCCTGGCTATCCGGTTCACTGCAGTGATGCACAGCAAATTCGACCAGGAGTGGGAGTCGGGCGTTTGGTGTTTGGCGACCTGGGCGGTCTCACCGAGCTCAAGGGAAGAAGATTCCTTGCAGATCTTCTCTGTCGTCTAAGTTTTCGGCGATTCGGACCTGCAGCAGGGCTTCACTGGGATGTCCATTAGTTGCAGCAGTCATCTTCCTTCAGCTTCTCTTCGGTTCTCTTGATCCAATGGTGACTCTGGCTTCCAGTCCCAGAGACTGGCTTTTTATGCACCAAATCCCCCATTCACACAGACGGGCTGTCAATCACACAGCAGGGTGGCTGTCCTGGGAGGTCAGCCACCTAACCAATCAAACTAGAGTGTGGCTTGGGTATCCAAAGACACCCTGTGCAGGGGGCATCAAACCCTTGACTCACATCATGTCCACCCAGACACTCAGGCGCCTAAGGAGGGCTTCTGTGCAGAAGCCCGCCAAAGGACGGCGAACATAGGAGCCAAACCTGGTTTGGCGCAAAGAGTAAAACATGAGAAAGACCTTTACAAATATAAATGGTGAATAAACACGACCGGAACCAAATAAAATTAAAAGGGGTCCAGCGGGTTAGAGTTTGAGGCTACCACCATAGCCTCTTACGTTACCAAAGCTATTTTCATAGCTTGCGGTAGAATACTGCCACCAGCTAAATCTTAGAGAAAGGGGAACATAAAACTGTCCCATGAGAATCAGACAAAAAGGGATAACTATTAACCCTTCCATTACTCTATTGGAAAATAGGGTGTACTGGGTCTGTATCTTTAAAAAGACTAGTAAAGTCAATGGCAACTTTACATGTTCTGGTAGACAGTAGTCAGTCCCAGAACATGGAGTTTAAAGTGGGAAGTCTGAAAAGACAACCCTGTGTCACTGCACTAGAGGTGTTGTGTGACACACAGTACAATGATAATGCCTATGGAGTGGGTGAAACTCCATAGTCCATGAGCATACAAATGTACAACGCACAGTAAAGCACATGTAAGAGTGGGAAAAAGGCTCACACTCTTACCGTGTGAAAACATTAAACCATAGAAATCCAGCAAAGCTGCTGAGGAACTCAACAGGTAAGGGAAATTAGACATTCTGGAGAATTCTGCCTAACAGTTGAAAATACAAGTATTTCTTGTGGAATTTACCATAGAAACATTTCAATCAGTCTTGGCTCAGACATTTAGGAGATGTGGATAACTAACTAACTAACTGTGACATTCAACAGGGTAGTGCCTCCAGGTTACAGGTACTATGGAAACTCCCCGGGGAGACTTCTATGCAAGTAAAACGTTGTGGGTTCCCTAAGCACCCTCAGGTTCCAATCCAGGGTTCAAGAATTGAGGAAAATAGGAGTTCTACATTGAAATACCTCTGCCTTTGGAGCCAAACAACAAAGTGTCTGGGATTATTTAATGTCACTGACTTCAAAATGGTTTTAAGATTCAGCATCATCTCTGAGCTCTCTGTTTCCCTATTCAGGGTCCATTCTCCTGCATGGTTCATAGTCATAATGTCGAATTCAATAATTTCGAAAGTCAAAAAGTCGAATCCAAAAAGTCGAAAACAAAAATGTCTAATTTTTTGTTTTGGTTGCTTTTTTTCCGAAATGGGTGGGGTTCCCCCCCAAACCCCCTCAAGCCCCCTTTTTTACATTTAATTTTTGTTTTACCCCATTTTTTTACCACAGGAACCCAAAAAAAGATATATAAATAAAAAAATAAAAAATTCGACATTTTTGTTTTTGACTTTTTGGATTTGACTTTTTTGTAATTCGACTAATTTCATTCGACATTATGACTGGACACCCTCCTGCATCTATCCTCACTTCTCAGTTACTCAAGGTTTGGGGTGTTTGAGTGTCCTCACTTGTATTTGTTGGCAATGCTGTAGTTTCAGGTCCTCTGCTTCTCTTCTTTAATTGCTGTGGAACCATTGTTGGGGTATCTCTTCCCATGGGTCGTGCATAATAGGCTGGAGTAGCTGTTGTATTTAGGTGTTGTGGATCATGTGATAAGCCTCAAATATCCCAACAGGCGGCTGGCCAACTGGGCTTCACTATTGTATGGGTCCGAGAATCTTCTCCAACTTTTGTTGGGGTTATGACTTAGCCTTCAGCACTCCAGATGTGTCTACCACTTTAATGGTCACGTGCCAAAGAGAACCATTCAAGTTCATTATTTTATTTTCTCTTCACTCTCTCTACCCTTGGCATCCTCCCGAAGCTCTTTGACATTTCTCCACATGGTCACACAGTCACCCTTCTTAGAATGAATTCGGTCAGACTTGTATCAATCCTGTTCCTTCTCTTCAACAATTCCATCCTGCACTCTTCCTTTCCCCCTCTTCTCCTCCTTCTCCTTCTCTTCACCTCTGTATTCCACAACCTCTTCATTATGTCATTTCCAATGTCCTCCTCAGTATTCTTTACCACCTCTCTCCTGGTGTCCCCTCAAACCCCATCCTCAATGTGCTCCTTCTCACACCTCATGATGCCTACTCTAACAAACTTTAGTACTCTCCACATACCTCCTCCTGATGCCTCCTTCAATGACATCCTTATTACTCTCCACGTCTCTCCTTCTAATGTCATCCAACCTCTTCCTCAATACTCGTCACCTCTGGCCTCCTAATCTCTCCCCCATTCACCTGTATAATACTCTTCTCTCCTCTCCTCACCTTCTGACCATCCCCCTGAGGGCTTGTTGCTTGTGTTCCCGTGCAATCTGCTTCTCTTTTTGACTTCAAATCCCAGAAAACCTCTTTCTCTTCCTCAAAATACCCACATAATTATCACAGAGCTCAGGGTTTATATAGCAGGTTGGCTCCTCTCCGTGGGACTGCCCATCCCTAATCACCCTCAGGTGTTGGTCGTTTGTGGGCCCATGACCCCCCTTTCACCAACCCTCTGCTCTGTTGATATGCAGCACAATCCTCTTGGGACTCCACGCTTTGCATGCCAAGGGTATTGCTGCTATCACAGAATTCTGTGGTTTGAGTCCACATCTCATGTGTGAATATAGATTAACTGTATAGTGGTGTTGTGATGTGCTGTTGCCCGCACACACTGTGTGGCAATGTGGAACACTAACTTTGGAGAGGACTGTCTGTTAGCACATCGTGACTTTCCTTTGACATGGTTATCATTGTGGGCAAGGCTTACCAAATGGTCGGTCTGCAGCAAACCCACTATTACCCCAGCTAGGTTTAAAAGCAGCACCTAGCCACTGTGTCACCCCACCCTCTACCCCAGAGCCTGACAGGGGACTTTGCCATATTAGACAAACCTTTTTCACTGCCTGGATTTCAAAGTCAAGTCTTGAGATTTCTGGCATTGTGAGAACGTTGTCTCCATATTTTACAATTATCAAGATGTCATCATAACGCAATACAGATTAAGCTGCCATCTCTCTATGGAAGGTGACATCAGAGGCTGATATTGTGTAAAAGGATACACATCAAAGGAGAGATAACTATAACGCAAGTCAGCTAGGTCTTCCCCAGTAAGCAATCGATAGTGCGTGAGCGCACTGATTACTTCTGCATACCTCGAAGTGCATTTATAGTGATGACTACTGCATTCATATCTGCTCACACCCCTTAATCTGATCTACTTGTATTATCAAAATCGGTTAGACAGTATCAATGGGGTATATAGAAACTCCACCCGCATTATTATACGTGGTACAGTGTGTCATATCGACCAACCTTCAGCATTCCTTTCTAAAATGGGTGCAAGACCTGTGTTTTGCAGGATTTAACTGTGTTGTGTTTTAGTGGGGTGCCCCTGGGATTCCCCACCATTTTACCAGGGTGTTGGAGGATTACGTGTGTCACAACCCCCTCATTGAGAGTCGCAAAAACATCACGTTCGTGGATTAGGGTTCCAACATCATTTTCACTGGGCAGCTCCCATGCTTGCTGGTCCGAAATTTGCCAATTGCCATTTGGAAAACCGGCCCCTAGGTTCAATTTTCTGAATAACTTCAAAGGACGAAATGACTTTGGTGCTTGGTCTCCACATTCTATTGACCGTTTAGTGCAATTGTTTTCCTCATATTTGGAAAATCGAGGTTTTCATTGTGAACTGTATTATTTTCTAAATTGTGTGCCATTCAGTTGGGGAATACAGATACCTAACATGCCAAGTAGCAGGAGGAATATGGCATGAATCACTATGGAAAAACACATTTAATGATGGTATTATTCCACAATGGGCCCCAGAGATTTTGAATTTGAAAGTAACATTGTTGGGAACCGTGTTGATGAGGGTGAAGAAATGGTGCTATCAGTCAGTGATTCGGCTAGCACCGCAGGAACCGCACTACATTCCTTCATTTGCTGCAGGAACAAACAAGGTAATATCGTGTAGGTAACATTTAATTTGCAACAGCATAATGCTTTATGATATGATATGGCATTTATAACGCGCCTATACACAAGTGTTTCAAGGCGCGATACCATGGCGATATGTGTGTTATGTTTCCTCTTTGTTTGACATGTTACTAAGAAGAGCAAAAGTGACATTAAAGACGGCTGATGATGATCAGTAAGATAGTAAGCAAAAAAAAAAAAGCAAAATCATTGTTTCCTCTTCAATCAACCATATACAACAGGCCAGGATCTTGTATCTAAATCTTAATACGAAGTGAACAAAGTGAGACCCACATTTTCTGTGTCTGGTCTCTGTAGCTTTAAAAGGATGTGTGGCATTTCCTTTTTATGTCTTGTATAACGAGGCAATAAATAAGAAATGCACCTCATAAATTATCAGCACACCTTGTAAATAAAATATGGAAGAGGATCTTTTTAACAGGCTTAAAAAGAAACTCCCCTGACTTCAGAAAGAATGACAATGATATACTGGCAATTATGCCAACCGAGGAAAGCATATCCAGATGCCAGTCAAACGTGCTAAGAGACAGATTTTTAACAAGAAGAACAGTTGCTTATAATTGACCTAATGATAAAAAATATATTTTGTGTGTTTCCTATATTCATTTAGGTATTTCCTGTAAGAATAGTCTGTCAAAAGTAGTGTAGGGAATCTACCATGAGACCTTTCAATGGCCGTGTCAAACTGTAAAGGAAGAGTGTCATTCTGGAAATGCATGTTAATATTTACTTTGTTATCAGTTTATTTAACATGTGTTTATTGAAATAGCATTTTGACATTTGATGTGAACGTAAACTGCAGCCTAACCAATTTATCACAGGCCACGTGACATAAGTTTGACACGCTATATTCTTGACAGGAAGAGTAAGCGATATAAACCTGTAGTTCCAGGCAGTTTCTCCAAAAAGGAAAATAAAGTTATATTTTCCAAATTATCTAAACTTAAGGTGAAGAAAAAATATAAAGTATATTGTGCTGGTAATATAGCTCAGCGGGCTGAGCACTCGCTGCTTCAAAACCGTTTGTGATCTGCCTGCTCATCTCATGTTTGAATCCCAGAAAGGCCAATTCTACCTTTCAACCTTCAGAAATAGATAAAAACATACCAACCTTGCTTGGGTGATAATTGAATTTAACATGTTCTATGTGCATCACTTTTGCAAAAGCACAGCATACATCACATATCATTATAAAACAAAATCATTATGATAGTTTCCATTTCTCGTAGGGATACTGGTCTCACTCTGGTCCTCACTTTAGTCTCAAACTTTGATTCCAGAGGTGTAGCACCAGGTATTCGTTATGGGAGACACAGGGGTGAAGCACCCAGCGCATGTATTCATACCGCAACATAGTCTCGAGTTTATAGTACCCTGCTCACTTCTTGACACCTAACCACAGTTTCAGGGATATACTGCCCAGCATGCTTCTTGATGTCTAATTCGTCTCTGAGTTGTCACACCCAGCACACTTTTCAACAACTTAGGAGTATAGTGTCCATATTCCTAAGTTTGACTATCACCAGGTTAAAGTGCCGTATCACTACATTTTAATGTCTCAGGGATAGAAAAGTAAGCTCACCTCAAGGCATACAGTGCTGCGCTCGCTATGTTTAACAGTAACATTAATATAATGCAAAACTCACTATGTACTTACACAAATAGTACCCTGTTCATTGTCTCAGCAGTCTCACAAGTTCTTACCCTCTGATCTGTTTAGCCTCGACTTATGGAGCTCTCTGGATACTATCAGTGGTGTACTGGGAACCAAAAGAGGCCCTGGAAATAATGTTCAAAAGTGGCCCCACATTACACATTTCCCACAAGCCCAGCTCTTTTCCTAAAAGAAAATGTAGAAATAGCACACACAAGAGACCCAGGGTGCAGAGGTCTACTGGGAAATCTCCATAGTTGCCTCATGGGCAGACCAACCTTGGGTACTGCTTTCGTTTGTTCCTTCTGGGATGTTCAAACCTCTGATCTCTCTAATTGCCTTGCATTGTCAGACTTATCGGGTGCCTATGCAATTTAATTTCTAACTGGTTTCTCCAATCTCTCGGGCGCCTCTCATCTCTCGGTTCCCTCAGGTATCTTGACTCTCCCAAGCTTCACAGTTCTTCAAGACCATGTAACTCTCTTGAGTTCCTCAGCTCCCTTGTGTCATTCAACACTCCTAGACAATGCAGCTCTCTTACACCATCTATCTGTCTTAGGCTTTTGATCTCTTGTGGGTCATTCAGCACTGATAGATTCCTCAGCATTCTCTGCTGTCCCCTCATAACTGCCCCATCTGTTGTTGCCACCAATATTTGACCCCTAGGACTGATCTGATTACCATCCACCATGTGTGTGCTTTTGTATGTTATTGTACCTGTGAACTGCTGTGGGTGGGTTATTTCCTGTTGAAGATTGTTCTAGTCTGTCTGATTGGCATTCTTCCTTATTTATGCAATCTCTGACAGCTGACATCTCTGCAATCAAATTGAGGGTGGAAATGACCTGCAATTCATTTTGGGACGAGGCAGAATGATTCTCCTGTGATGTATAACTACATATTTGCTCACAATTGGATGGATATTACTTCCTAACGCTGGCTTTCCTATCTCTTATTCCTTGCCGATGATTGTGGACAAAGTCCCTTTTGAATAAATTCATGTTTACATATTTGCTTCACAAATATTAGTTCATATTTGATTTTAAAAAACTTACCTTTTCAGTTCTTCTTGTGAGGTCTATGAAAGTTAAATTAACAATTAAATCATGTATTTAATTAATGTATTACTATAGTGGTTTATCCATAGTGCAGTAGACTGGAGTGGTACAAAGAAAACATACAGTTCTGAAAAAGGTAAATTCCATAGTCCTACATAAGAAAAAATATATAATAATACATTGCTTCAGTGAATCAAGATATCATTTAACTTTAGATTTAAACAAGTGAAATTATTAGCGAGGCATGTGTTTTACAAATAAAACTGTTTTCAAAACTATTTGTTCTCTTATTGTATCTCATGCTCCACTTTGTCCAACTAGATGGTATAAATCATGTACCAGATTTACTTGTTATCCTACTCAAGAGCTTAAGCCCTTTGTTTCATCTCAAACTTCTTCTGTTTTTGTAAAATGTGCTCATTTAAATAGCCACTGTCAAATTAGACAGGCATTTTTGATATAGCTGTAAGTGACCTGATTTCTTTTTCTCCGATACTTGGTTGAAGCTTCTTTGGTCCCCATTCTTTGATTGTGTGTTAGCTAGTGGTAACAACATTCTAAGAACTGTTTGTATTAAACACACTGGTCTTGGGATTTTTGTCTAATTTTTGCTATTCTTTCCTCTTGTTCTTCTGTTCATGATTCATTTCTATCTCTGCTTTCGACACTGTTGACCATTCCATACCGCTTAGTCGTCTGAAAGAAATTGAAAAGTCTCAGACCATGCTTTGAAATGGTTTGATTTGTTTTTATCAGATTGGGATCAGCAGGTGAAAATGGGGGGCTTTCTCTCAGACCTCACTCACATTGGTTATGGGGTGCCACAGGGCTCTTCTCTTTCCCCGTTACTTTTAATCTCTATTTGGGGCCAATGATGAATATCCTGAGGAGTCATCAGATTAATGTCCACTCGTATGCCAATGACACCCAGGTTTTCATCCAAATAGAGGATGCCAAACCCACATTTCTCAGGGTCAATCAATGCCTAGAGGAAGTCAGCCATTGGATGTCGGCAAATCAGTTGTTATACATCTAGCTAAGACTGAGGTTGCCCTTTTTGGGCCAAAACCTTTTCTCTCGACAGGACAATGTCCACAGAATTCCTATTTGTTGGGTGCTGATCTCAAATTCGCCACCAAGAAAAAAAATATTGGATGTATCTGGCAAAATAATATTGCCAGTGAAAGTCAGGTTAGTGCTAAGGTCAAGACAGTGTTTTACTCCCTGCGCATTTTACGACAGGTTTTGCCATTTGTCCCAAGCAGTGACCATGCTGCTGTAGTGGGGTCTCTGGTAAATTCACACTTAGACTACTGAAAAAGCCTACTTGCTGGAATTCCATCAAAACAATGGCAGAGACTCTAAAAGGTTAGGAATGCAGCGGTCAGATATATCTGCTGTTTGAACAGACATGATCATGTTTCGACTGCATGCCGCACTCTACACTGCTTGGCAGTGGCTGATAGTATAACATTCAAGATTGCTTGTTTGATATACAAGAGCTTGAAGGGGCTCGCTCCAGCTTACCTAGCAGACAAGCTTAATCGATAGCAAACGACTAGGCTGTTATGCTCACAGGACCAACTGCTGATGAATATTCTCAGATCCCGTTGTTTTAACTGGGGTGACAGAGATTTGCTGTCTATGGTCCTATGCTCTGGAACAGCTTCCCTGAGAAATCACATCACTGGCATCATTCCACCAATTCCGTACAGTCCGAAAAACCTTCTTCTTTAAATAATAGGAAGTTACAAGACTTTCTTTCTCTAATGCTGACTGAGGGCTTCCCCTTGACAAGTTGATCATTTTTGACCAATGCTATGTATTTATTTCTTATTCTGTTACTTGTAAACCACCTGTGCATCTATAAAATTTGGTTCATCCTTTTGCACCTTATAAATAATTCAAATCAAATCAAAGCTAATGCTTTAACTCTCACTTACTCTGTTCATATTCCTCTCTTGTATATTCACCCTGCTCTGAAATATCGGCTTCTCAATTCTGATATCTGATTTATTTTCTGACTTGTATAATTCTCTGTTGGTGAATATATTTTTGAGCAATTTGAATGTACACTGGAAATCTACTTCTGATCCTATGGCAGCTTCTCTACTTACTCTTTGATTCTATTTCAGCATGTAACTGATTCTGAGCACAAAGAGTAATACATTCTTGACTGAATCATTTCTAATGCGTCTTTCATTTCTTGTCCAACTTTTATTTTATTTAGCTGGACCTTTGCAAGTATTACTACGTGTTCTTGTGTTTGTCAGATGTCCTCTTTCACTACTAGGAATTATATTCCTTAGTCTGTGGAACACTTGTTCAGAAAAGTGTATTCTGACCATTTCTGTTCTGATATAAAAAGTTATATTCTTGTATTCCCCTGCTCGATAGCTCCACAATGGATGATTTAGCTCTGTTCCTTGTATTCAGCTATCATGTCTATTGCCAATGGCCATGATCTAATGAATATTCTTAAAGCTCTCCACTGCACATGTGTTCCTTGGTACTCTGAGACTCTTAAAACATCTCACAAAAGGCGTTTGCCATGCTGCAGAGTTTAGGGTAAACCAGAAAAGCAATCTTTTTTCTTCTCACATTGTGGGAGATTTAAATCATACCATCAACTTTTTGAAGTGATAAAACATTGTTGATATTGCAGTCCTTGCTTGACGCTTTCTTTTGCAATGGAGCAATTAAATATTTAATTTCCTTAAGAAAACATTTAAAATATGTTTTTGATAGCAATAATGCACCTTTACACTGCTCTTTATGGCTTACACCTTATGTTTACAGGCAAGTACGAATAGGAAATGATTTTCCTTCTCTTCGTATGGCAAAAATTCCGTTGCTGTTTTCCAAAATGTTGGTCATGCCCTTCTTCTTTTTTATTACACTTATATTATTTCTTTTGGTTCTGGAATTGTTCTCTCTCATTTACAACAACTTAAATGTCTCTTACTGCTAAACGAGCGTCTTTGAAAAATATTGGTCTAAACATCTAAAGACCAATCACTAGTACCGTCTTTCCCTAATAGATATCTTGAAAACTGTGTTTATCCATGTCTGATTCATCAGGTTTGTATGCACAACATGCTGCAGTCTTACCGATTGGGATTTGCAGTTGGCTATGGTGCTGAGTCAGCTAATTTGCCATTGCTGGATGATGTAATGGCCATACTAGCACGGTGATGATCTTGTCACATTTTGCTTATGGTTCCATCAGATGCTTTCATTACCTTTGAGCATGGGACTCTCTTCACGTCATGGCAGTATGCTCTTTTGGATGATTTACTTCCTTGTTGGTGAAAGTGAGAGTCCCCCAAAATGCAATCAAAACTCCCCAATGAGAGTCAATAATGGACACACGCCAGGAGGGAATGATGCCATGCCCAAGTGCGGGTGAAAGTAAAAGTAAAGTTTATCTAAAACCAAAATAGGGCAAGCAGAGAACTCCGCAAACTCTGAGAGTGCTCTGCTCAACATCACTCTAACAGTAATTTAAAAAGGGTTACAGTATCATAAATGATGTCACTACATATGTTACATTAATTACATTATCATTGGTAAAGTCCAAAATCCAGTATGGTTTTGTAGGCGCCGCCTGCAGATGTTTGGATAGTTGCTTTGGCAGGAAGGCGGACATCACGTGCGTCAGCCGGGCTGGTAAGTGTGAGGTGAAGTTTATGGGGCCCCGGATGGGGTGATTAATACTAACTATCTGATCTAGACACCACTTCAAAGTACGCAATAAAAAGACACTCATAAAAAACATCATTGGCATCCTGATAGAGGGGGGAATCATATATTTTACACTTATCTATACATACCTTTATCGGGTTCACCTGAAAGGGGGGACAGGTATGGGGGTCACCTTGCGTCAGGGGGTGAACACTCTGTGCGGGGTCAGCAGAAGGGTGAGAGGCTACATTTATTGCATTAAGGTGTCAGTGAGACATGGGCTTTTGGCCATAGTACCATCATGAGGGGGAGAATGGTGGGGGCTGAGTGTGCGTTGTGCGTGGCGCTGCTGCAGTGGGGAAAGAAGGCCCTGTGGCTCATCGAGTTTGGCCAAGTTCAATTAGTGGGATTATACGTAAACCATTGGAATAGGGTTAAAACATGTTTGCTGTCACTTCATTTACAACAAGTAATAAGCAGGTTCTGATTATATTGTGGGCTTTGTCTTTGCCTTTACCATGGTCACCATGCTACAGAATGGCTCTATTTACATTAGCCTCGTGGCCTCACCATTTATATTGTATGCATGAGAATCGTATACCATTTGAATACATAGTATTGAGAAACCAGTGATCATGTGGACCATACATTTTGCATCATAACAAAGAGGTCATCTAGCATTTCATACATTTGCGAGGATCTTTGGTAGTGAATGATATGTAACCAACATTATAGGGCACCAACATGTGAATCATGATATCCTATAGATATCCGAGAGACGGCCCCCTTATACACAAAAACAGGAGGGGATTTATAGCTTTACGAGGGGATTAGCATTGTGGGTTAAACCAGGGTTGCACACTGTCATGGTGTATGCATATTCTACATCAAAAGGGCTGTGAGGTTAGGGGGTTATACACAGTATATATCTTAAGGGTAGAGTCTGCAAGTGATGAGACATGTTTGTGGAGATGAATTGTTTTTTCCAGGCCCAAGCTTTTGCCCGGTCATTCACAGGTCAGTGATGGAAGGAGGAAGGTGAGAAATATAGTGATTGACTTGTAACTGTTCGCACCCAGTCTCCCGTGAGAACAGGGCTGCTGCAGGGACACAGAGGGGAGGAGATGTGGGGGAGTAGCTAGCTAACTGTGCGCTGTGCCATGTGAGAGCTGCAAGTCTGCAGGCTGGCTTTGCCATGAGGCCTGCTTTGGCATGTACAAAATGGAGTCGGGAGTCAGTACAAAATGGAGTCAGTTATCCGTCCTCTTCTAGACGTTGCACTCGTATGTGTCATCCCGAGGCTGTCCGGTACCTCTGGCCACATGTGCATGGGCAGTCGTAGGATGAGCATAGTGTGAATACGGGGAGAGAATGGAGGGGAGGGGGCCAAAATGACCTTTCCTCCATACATCCCCCCTTTTGTTACTTAAGTAACAAATATTGTAACTCACACAACATGTTACGCTCTTCTTCCTCTGCCATTGCCTCATCCCATGCGGGTGTTCCCTTTCATGGCATCCATGCTCTGCACACTGCCCCCAGGCTTTCCCTGGCCCTAGCATATTAATCTGGGGTTCAGGTCATGTAAATACAACCCCCATCCCCTTCCAGGTCGACCCATACTTCATCGTACCATGCTAATTAATGGGGCTCTTTTATTTTTGTGTGATATAACCTGTCTACAATGTACCCTGTGTTGTATAGGGCCGTCAGTCTATATTTCAGCTCTGAGTCATCTCCTGTTTGTACTTGTGCCTCGTGTGTCATCTGTACCACAGCATTTGCGCATCACCTAAGGCCTAATTGACACACAAAAAAAATCAAAAGCAGAAAAGCGATGGTGGGTATTAATAGTTTTACAGTCATTCCAATCCAGGACGGTTCCCATGAAAACATGTTGTCGAACCAAGTGCTGGGCTGCACTCCTCCTTCTTCCTTCATACGCTAGCCAAGGTTGTGTATGGCTGCTATGACATGTGAAAGAGTTCCATTGTCCGCATCTGCAGAGCGACGAAAGTGCAACATGCACTCCCGATTTTTGGGCAAACACCTCCATCCATAGCTTTCAACAGGCCTAGAACATACCTGTTCTGCATCATCATTAACCCCAGGGCCCTTAGCTCCATCTTTATAACATTGAACCCCTCTTCTGTGACCTTGACAATTTGGATCAGCTCCCAGCGTGTTATTTGGAGCCATTTTGCGTTGGCCCTCACCTGGATGCTTGGAACAAGGGAAGAAAAGAATGTCTCAGCGGAGTTGAACAGTCGGAACCAATCTGAATCTGTGCCAAATGTTTGGCTGATGCCTTGGGGATATAGTTTGATTATCTTATTTTTCTCAAGACTGTGCTTTGCAGTTTCACCTCAGATAGGGCGTACACAGGGGTGTCTTCAGTTTCTGGCAGGGGCTCTGGATCCTTGAGTGTCGACGGCCCCTTCCCCCCTAGGATATGGCTTTCGGGTATCACCATCAGAGCAGAAACCAGCGTTGCCAGAGAGCATGTACCCCTCCATGACTGTGGAAGGTGCAGGTACGCCAGTTTGCCGCAAACCCATTAAGTGTCCATTAATGCAGCCTTCCCTTTTTTCATGTTTGGGATGATGAGTGTTTTGCTATAGTTCTTGTTTGTGCCCATATTTACTTTTCCCTCTCCATGGAAGCACAGCTCATAGGATATCTACTTCTGCAGTTTGAATGGCTTTTCAAGGGCCGTGACCCACGTGAGCTTTGTGATGTGTTGGGTCCATATCGGGGCGCATGTTCTCTGGATCCATTGTCATTTTTCATCTGAAAATCCTCGTAGTCCCTCTACTTTGCATGTTATTTGCTCGATTTGCCACTTATTGTCCGAATATAATGTTCCTTTGATTACTAATAAAGGTTCTTTCAGGCATAATACCCCTTGGTGTTTTGCGTAGCACATCTTCTCATTCTGCAGCATTTCAAATGAAACAGTGTGTGCTTGAAAAGTATTTTTTATTCTGCATAATGCAAGATAAAGGAGACACTGTGTCTCTGCAAAAGGTGACTCTTGTGGTAACAGTACTTTAGGAGTACCTGAGACATGGGGTCTTAGAGAGCACACATAGCAGCTCTCATTGGTTGTCTGTTTTGTGGTTGTGCTCATGTCTGCGTACCATTTGTTAGACTAGTGTGGATGTTGTGGGTCGTCTTCTTTGAAACACATTGTGTATAGGCGCTATATAAATAAACAATCATGTCATATCACATCATTGTATCTAGTCCCAGCCTATGGTATTCATCATATCTCTTCCGTCCCGCCCCCCTCCCCCCTTTTCCTCCTATTCCCTCCCGGACGCCCCAGTGTTCTTCTTTCCTCCCTATGTTGTTTTGAAAATGTGCCATTTGCCCCCACTTTCCGATTCATTAGATAGTGCAACTTATTTCTCAACAATACTTTCATCACTGTTTTTCACATGGTTTGGGTCTGATGTATGTTGTGCACTCGAGTCCGGTGTAGAAAATACAGTTGGATAGGGGCCATCATACAACCGAGATAAATCATAATGGTCTAGGTCATTCATGTGATAGATACTGAACTCAGATTCATTATAACGGGCAGTGGGATTTACTGGCACAGGAGTGCTGGTTGTGTGATTGTCATCGTGCAAGCTGTTTCTCTGGGTCCCGTGTGCCCAGATCAATTTAGACCCGTCCCAAATGAGATGGGTGCCCTGTTTTACCAAGTCCCCCCGCCCCCCTCATTTATATCGATAGATATGAATGCTATGGCCCAATGCACCACTAGGCCAACAACATTGAAAAGAAAAGAACTGCAAAGAAAAACAGGCCACACTCATAAGAATATTGTCTTAAATTAAATTCTATATTCCTATTACTATCTAGTTGACTGTTGTTCACATTCGGGGCCCCCTCCATTGCCATGGTTACTCCTACAGAATGAGATATAAAAGCGTGTTAAGCATACATTCATTTAATCACTTTTTCTATCGTAACTGTTACTCAGAGCTCTTTATATTTCATACACATTTTGTCCCAATTAATATTCTTGCGTCTATTCATAAATATCATTATTAAACCAATATGAATGATTGCAATGCAACTACTGTTCAAATGCATCTTTCTTCTCCTTTTTCACATTTATCATTTATAGTACATTATTTGCACACTTTTTTATCATTTTCATTTTATTGTTCCTCCCTTCATTTGTTTTAGATCTCTTTTCAATAATGTCTGTTTGTCTTTTTACATTTGTGTTTCTCCTTCTGACCTGTTTCCTTCTTCATTTTGCCCTACACTGTCATATGCTTTGTACATGTCGGACAAATGGATCCAATATCTGTGGCCCTTCACCTTCACTGCTGTAGGCGTGCAATACACTACTTCATTGGGACCGTGTAATCTGGGTGTATTCCACTGACATATGAAGCTTCTCACATACAACATCTCCCCTGGCATGAGCTGGCAGCTTGGGCTATCTGTGGCTGGCCTTACCATGTCACTAGCTGCTTCTTGTGTGAAGGGGGGGTTCCAGCTGTTTTGCAATCATATGTGCTGCTTTTTTAAGTTGTTTCAAATATTCGTGGAACTCCCCGACACTGTTGCACTTCTGTGTGCATCTGATTGTCTTTGTAATGGGGAGTGTGCTGTGTGCATATGTCTACCTATCACTATCTTGAGGGGGACACGTGGTGGTCCTTACTGGGTTGGTTACTCAATTCGAATAGGGCCAATAGTAAACAATATACCCCATTTTTATTTAATAAGTGACATAGTTTTGACAGCCTACTTTTAAGGAGTCTGTTTATTTTCTCAACAATGCCATTTGATTGCGGGTAATAAATTGTGCATAATTTGTTAGTAATGCCCAGCATTGTTGTCACTGCTTTGAACAGGTCATTGACGAAATGCGTTTCATTGTTGGAACCTATAACATTGCATAACCCCCAGCGGGAAAAGACCTCCCTCACTAGGAACTTGGCTGCATACTTCACATCTGGGTGGGCGCAGGGGCCCACCTCCACCCACCTTGTAAAGGGGCACACTACCACTGTCAAGTACAGTGATCCATTACACCTTTCTCCCATGTCTGCGTAGCCTATATGTAGTTCTCGAAAGGGTCCAACTGGCTTAGGCAATGTTCCTCGTAATGTTTTCAATGTCATTCCTGAATTATATGTTTGACATGTGGTACACTCTATCACCATTTTGGATATCTGTTCTTGTAGCCCTTGCACAAACCAATGTTCCTGACTATCTGCTGCAATATGTTGTTTGGCATTGTGGGCTGGGAACTGAAGCTGCTGGAAAGCTATTTCTAGTAGTTTCCTTGTCATCACTACCTTACCTGTGTTGTTCTGTCACCAAGGGGGGTCAGTGGAGGATTGACTACACCCTCTCTTTTCGCATAGTTCCTTTTCCTCAGCTAGCACATCCTGCTGCAACGCTAAAATCTGAGAGACTGGCATGGAGTTGTATCCCTCCCCTTGCTCTTCCTCCACATGTCTTTGTAATATGTACTCACCTGGTGTTTCCCTTGTTAGGTAAGACGCTTCTTTGGCAGCAGCATCCGTTGCCCCATTTCCTAATGAGAAGACGTCATTCTTGTTTGTGTGGGCCAGGCATTTTACTAGTGCTACAACTGTTGGCTCCTTTAATGCCTCTATTAATTCTGCAAGCAGTTCTGCATGCTGCACAGGGGACCCATCTGCTCTTCTAAATCCTCTCCTTCCCCATCGGGCCAATCCCCCATGCACTGTTGTGGTTATGTATGCGGAGTCAGTGTATATTGTTACTGCACTTCCTTTGGCTGTGTGCAGCGCTTCAATTAGCACCACTAGTTCGGCTGCTTGTGCTAAAAAATGGGTGGGCAATCTTTTTTGGACAATCACTTCATACTCTCCTTCCTCTCGTCGTACCACTGCCGCCCCTATGTGTTTTTCTCCTGTTTCATAATTTATTGATGCTGATCCATCTACAAAATATACTTCTCCTTCAGTCAGTGCATCTTCATTTGCTGTGGGTGTACCTTCATCTTCCCCCGTGTATGTGGCACAATTGTGAATTTGCATTTCTTCCACTATGCATGCTTCTGTGAGAAATGTGGCTGGGTTCACTGTTTTACACTGCACTATGTGTATATTTGCACTTGATAGAATTATTTCATAGGCTCTGGCTCACTGCGTTGTTAATGTACCTTTTGACCTTTCAAGTATGGAAAACAGTGAATGCTCCACGTATAGAGTTACGGAGCATCCCATCACAATTGTTGCACTTATTTCAATGGCAAACGCTGTAGGTGTGAGAGCTTGTTCGCAAGTGAAATGTCCCTGCATCACCATGTCTAGCGTACCACTGTAATATGCTAGAGGTTTGTGGCCAAATGATGTTTTTTGTGTCAGTACTGCTGTCATGAGTGTTCCATCACAATGGGAAATAAATAGAATTTGCGCTCATAATCAGGCGTTGCTAGGATGGGTGCTGTCAATATCAGCTCTTTCAGTGTGTTGAAGGCAATGTGCATTTCTTGTGTCCATTGTACTGCTGATTTCTCCCTTATGCTTCCTTTAGTGTGTGAAGGAGGGGTTTTGTGTATGCTGCATATTCTGCTATCCAGACACGTCAATAGTTGCACATGCCAAGGAATTTCTGCATCTCATTCACTGTTTTGGGTTCACTTCTACTCTTTTGGGTATTATTTGTTTGCCTTCTTTTGATATTAGTCGACACAAATACAATACTTCGGTCAAGCAATACTGCAGTTTTTGTTTGTCCACCATATAACCCTTGTGTGCTAGTAGTGTCAATAATGTTACTAAATCCTGTATACATCCGTCTTTTAATTTTTTCCACAAATCAAGAGATCATCTACGTACCGAATGATTGTGCTTTTTGTGTTAATATTTCCAAGATCTTCATGCAGTATTCTGCATGGGCTTTCACAGTATCCCCTGGGTAATATACAATGTTCATATCTTTTCCCCCCTAGGGTAAATGCTGTCAGGTACTGTGACTCAGGGTCCAGTGGTACTGAGAAAAATGCATTTTTCAAATCTGCCACTGTAAAACATGATGCGTCCTTGGGTATGCTACATAATATTGATGCTGGGTTTGGGACAAGTGGGAACTCTTTTTGTATGATGTCATTGGGGGGGTATGTATTCTGTATCATCCCCAAGACCTTTATGCACAGCAGTGTCTGCCATTCACATCAATGTATGTTTAGTCCAATTACTGGTATCCTTTGTGATGATACCTGTACCCCATGTAAGTCTAGGGACACCACCAACCCTGGCACTATCTCGGGCGTGCTATCGGACAAAACACACATTCTGATGGCACTCTCCATTCTTGGTGTTTTAATTCGGGCACAACGCGCACCAAGGCCTTTAACCCTTGGATGAACATGTCCGAATCTACAGGTATTCCATGCATCTGCTGTGCCATGGCTTGTGTGTGTATTACTAGCATTGCTCGCATTGCACATATCCAAGGAGTTGAGCACACTATCTCTCTCTCTGTGAATGCAATAGTCATATTGAGCTTGCTAAGGAGATCCCTTCCCAGTAAATTTATGGGCGAGTCTTCGTAATACAGTTGGGGTGCTTGCACTGTTTTTCCCCCGAATGTTACCTCCAATTCTTCTGTGTATGGAACCTCGACCATCACCCCAGATATGTGCGTTTTGTGGAGGATGTAAGCGATATTCAATCAACACTACAGCTAAGTCAATGCCTAGTCTGGGATGCTGAGGAAAACCCTTATTGATGTATTTTTATATCCAGTTCAGTACTCTGGATGACAACCCTTGTATAACACCCCCCTCTTAGAATCCCCCTGACCCCACTGAGCCAAGAAGTTTGTTTTGCAAATTAAAAGGTTTATTTGGACAATTCAACAATATATATCTATCACACTTTATAAATAAATTGATAATGGATATTACACTTGTGAATATGAGCAGTAGTCAGCAAGAGGTAACTTATGAATAGGAACAGAAGAATAAGGTGGGAAAGAATGCTTTATATGGTTCAAGGAAACGCAAGGTGGAATAAAATCTAGTACAGAAATAACTTGTTATGATTTTAGCAAAAGGTAATATAATCACTTTTTCTTTTGACAATTCACTCCCCCCCCTATGCAATACAAGAAATGGAAGGAGAGCACACAGTCTTCAAGAATCCCAACAAATTACACTTTATAATGCAATACACAGTTCAAGTTCTCCCAGGAGCTTAGGGAAAACAGGGATGAGTTTTAAACACAGGAAAATTACTTTAATGTGGTTTGCAAGGAAGTGAAAAGGTCCTAAAATTGCTTTTAATTCCCTCTAGAGGTTCAGGGTAGGTGATGGCTACTTTATATTAGTTCAGGCTCACTTTAACAATACTCTATGAATGATTAGCAGATTGCAAACGAATTTTAGCAAAGAGAAGCAAAAAGCTGCTGATTTCTACAGATGAAGAAATCGAGCCAAATTGCAAATCGCGGTTCATTTCGCGAGTGCGTGTCTCGCCATTACGGAAAAAGTATAGGGAGGTCGGTTCTAAGCTTTCAGATGAAAGTTAAATCTCGTTCCTAGCACAAACGGTTCCGGAGATACGGATGATTTAATAAAGGTAGATTTTCGGATTTAAAGTAAAACTCAAATGACAGGTGACAGCTTGCAGCTGCAGAATTGACAGGTGACAGTTGTGCAGCTTTAAAAATGACAGATGACACGATTTCTAGGAGGCTGTTCTAATAAGGTTAAAATAGCTTGAATTAGATTATTTTAACTAAGAGATTGGGTTCTGCACAGTTCTGGAGGATACTCACTCCTAATTTTGAAATGAATGGGCCTCTTCACGGATCTGGTCAACTGTACTGGACTTCGGTTCTCTCTGCTCGGTGGCTCAATCAGGCACCGGTTCTGCTCACAGCGGTCTGGGTCTCTCTGGATCTCTGGTCAGGTCTCTGGCAATTATTATTGGCAAATTTTCAAACTGCTCGCCCGGCTATGGAATAGTTTTCAAATGATTTTAAGGATGCTGAGGCCTGCTGAGAAGAGTTCTCAGTTTGTGGGTTTAGGCCCTTGCTTTAAATTCTGAAGTAAAGTTCTGGTCTTTGGAGATTGATGGATGTGAAGTCTGGAGTCTCCCGGCAGAGCGTCCCGCAGAAAATGGAATTGAATGTCCCTACCTGTCCCAGCAGTCTCTTTTTATGTGTTTTAAAAAGTGGGTGGAGAGGCTAGCATCCCTAAGCCTGCCCCTCTCTTGATTTGATAGGTCAATAGATTCTTTGGTCCCTGATTTGGGAAGGGATAGTGTGTCATGATGTCATTTTTATGACCTGCAGAAATGACACTCCCCTGGTCAATGTGCACACAAATCTATTTCTGATCCAAATTGGTTTTTCATCAAAAATTATACAAAGGTACATTTCCCTTCCTCATATATCCCAGTAACTTTCCATGTCTCTAGCTTAAATACATTGTCTACAATAATCATAATTAGCGGGGTTTTGCCCCAGAACATGGTACAAATTGGAGTTTGGACTCAAATCGTGAGGGCATTTTTCAAACTAAGACTCTCAAAGTTGTACATTCCTGTCATTTGGTTACAATAAATTATCACTGTTTCTATAAACTATATATTTGTTGCAATTCAACTCCCCAAAGTGTTTGGGTCTGCCTCCAGAAGTCTGGGTGGGTCAGTGATCACATGTCTCTCCTTGCTGGCAGAGGGCTGTTGACAGGAAACAATCAAAATTAACATACCCCATTCAACAGAAAGAGCCTTTTGTGTGGGCTCCAGCAGGCTGCCTGGAAGTCTCTCCTCAATCAATCAACAGGGTCATGTGATATCCTGCCTCCTAGTGTGGGAATCTCTGAGGTGTTAAGGTCCCCCAGCCTCTTGGCCTCTGGGAACAGCAGGTGGCTAGATTTTCAATTAACCAACAAGCTTTGAAGTCCCTGCCCCTCTTGCAACTCCTAAATACAGTTTCCCTGTCAGAGTTTAGACCGCTACCGCCACCTTGGGGAATTTGTCGGTGCTGCATCCATTTTTGAGTTGTCTTGAATTACTGCATTTCAATAGAGTGGTCTTTTGCTTGATAGTATAGGACCCTTGCTTAACATTGTTTTGATGGCATCCTTACAGTAAAGTGGTGATGTGGAACCCCCCACAAGAAGGTTGTATCTTTGGAGTGGTCTCGTGCCAACTGCGCAGTTCCCCTATTCTGGCGTGAATGTGGGCGGCGGTAGCTCATCCCCACATCCACCGAGTCTATTGATTTAGTTTGTTCTGGGATAGAATAATGGGCGGCGACAGCTCATCCCCACATCTACCCAGTCTATTGATTCAACATGGGTCAAAACCCTTGACAAGGCGCTCTGTATTAATCTATGTACCTGGGATCGGGTTGCTCTTCTCTCCTATATCCACCCATGGGAAACCTATGTGGGCTTCCTGGGTGGGGGTGGCCATACTGTTGTTCATTCTGATAGGAGTTCATGGGGCGGCATCAACACTCTCTTGCAAAATGTCCCCACATCCCACAGTTCCAGAATGCCCTTTGTCCTCCTCCCCTGGGACCTTGTCCTCATACCTACCGTACCTGTACCCACCCCCTCTGGACCTCCTGTACCCACCTCTTCCTCCACGGCATTCCTTGCTTGACATTGTTGCCCTCCATACTGTTCCTCACCTTCCACTGTTCCTGTCCATTTCCTGCCCAATTTGTGGCCATCCTTGCTTGCATGGCTATCTGCCCTTCCTCCTCCTCTCGTTCTCTTTCTGCGCGGAGGGTGGCTACTGCTGCAGTGACCTTTACTAGTTTCGTCTCAATTAATGTTGCCTCGTCTGCCAGTCTCTTTTAGGATATCTCACTTTCTCTTTGTTTGATTCTTTTGCAATGGTCTATTATAATGCTCTGTATTTCTGGCCAGCCCTTGGCTTCTATCCCAGCTATTTTACCAAGTGCATTCTGAACTTCTTTTGGGAGCCCTCTTTTGGTTATAAAATAGAACAGGGAGGTTCATTGATTCCAAGCCGTGCCCGTCTCCGCCCTCCACATCTCCTGTACCCGGAGAATGAAGGCCATCGCATCCTCCTCCTCTCCCATTGTGCATTGCAATTCAGACTGTAAATCTAGTGTATCTGGGAAAGTCTATTTCAGTGCATCCCATACTCTTGCTCTTACTGTGTTAAAGGATGTCCCATCATGGTGATCACAATCTAGTGTTATGCCGGGGAACACTGCCTTTGCCCACACCCTGTTAGCTTGATCACCTACTGCAGATACCAATAGGCTTTTAACATCACCTATTGCCAGCGTAACCCTGGCAGCGCTTTTCTTGAATTCATATGTACACTTATTTGCACCTCGCAAGAGCGGGTGTTAGGTTTTTACTAAGTTAGCTTTATCCATTTGGGCCCAGGGTATATAATTGGGTCTTCCTGCCCCTCTTTGTATCAATGGTAGTTGTAATTTGTTTCTTGCTTTCCCCATACTCACCTTCACTCCCTTTTTCCCCAACACCGCCATTTGTCCCATCCTATTCCTCAACCTTCCATTCCATTCTTCTTCCATCAGCCTCTCCAGGGAAGACTGTTCTATTTCCACTGACCCTCCACCTGTCGCACATCCCAACCTTCTCTCTTCTTCTTCTTGCTCTTCTATGTTGCACCAATATTGTTCCTCCGTGTCTGATACTATGTCCCCTCCTTCCGTGCCCACCTCGCTGACCACTTGATCTATTTCTATTATTCTCGTGGGGGTATCAATCATCCGGAATACTATTTCTCCTTTTTCCACCCTTCCTCTGTTGACCTCTCAATTGGTTGGGACATTTGTGTTTGTTCTATTCTGGTGGCAGTTGAGCCCCCTTGTTCACATATTTCCTGTAATCGTGACAATTCTGTCCGGGCCATTGTTAATCATGAGTCCAAATCTTGGGTGAACTTTTCGATATCTACGGTAGGGGTACTTACCTGTCCACTTGCTCCTCGACCTTCATGTGGGGGTGGTGCTGGGGCTGTTGGCAGGGGCACAGAGGGTGATGTGGGCTTTTATACATACACTGGGTCATTATACCATTCTGCTGGTACTGGCTTTGGCAGGCGGGGATATAATCGTGCAACCTCTATCTTACCGTACTTCTCTTCCCCCTCCCGTTCACTACTATTTGCCGCCAGGGAAGATGTGTCCTGTTCCTTTGCCTTGCTTGGAGGGACTTGCTCAAAGTGCCTCCACACGTATGATATTTCTCGTGTGTTCTGGAGTTGTTTACCTTTATATTTCACAAACAGGTTGCTACCATGTCTAGGATATTCTTATCAAACAACCCTCCTTTGGGCCATAGCTGTGGTAAACCATCCCCTATCAACTCTGTTATCCATTGGTCATGGTACTTTGTGATCCTGTCTGCATATTCTGGCAAACTTTGGCAAATATGTGACAATGGTGTCTCCGCACCCATCCTACTTTGACAGAGTGTGTGAAAGCGATTATGCAATACTGCTTTTTGGCATTGCTTATTCATGTACATTATACACAACCGGCATAACAAGACGATTACACAACAATAACCGTTAAACATATCAAATGTAACACTTAACATAAATCCTCCCTTCCTGTTCCCCTTTACCCTTACAATATTTTCCCTTGATATGTCAACCCGTTTCCTATCTTAATCCCTTACGCACTACCCCCTTACCAAAGAATAAGAAAAAGATGAAGTGTTTCTAAATACTATTATACTTCTCCTTATATAAGACTCCTATTGTTTCCACTTACTTTCCTCGTTTAGTTTAGTTTAGTTTAATTAACTTATAATGTAAAGCAATGAGTCCATAGGCATGATGGCGCAAACAAGAAAAAGACAACAAAAAACACATCTAATACGACAGCCTGAAGAAAGGCCAGGGTGGATTAGGAAGGGATTTAATCAAACAGCCATGTTTTGAGCTTTTTCTTAAAGTGCTAAGTTTGGTTTCTAGCCTTAGGTCAAGCGGCAGGCAATTCCATGCTTCTTTGGGCTGCGATAACAAAAGCTCCTTTTTCAGCCTTTTTACAATTACTTCTCGGGATCATGAAACTTTTAGTGTCATTGGATCTGAGAGACCGGGGACTGTGCTTGGGGATAAGAAGTTCATTCAAGTAACGGGGCATGATGCCCAGAAGACTCTTGACCGTAATAAAGAGGAGACGATATTGAATTCGCGACTCTATATGCAATCAGTGCAATCATCTTCTAGCTGATGCAACATGGTCCCGTCTGGCAAGACCTGTAACTACTCGCACTGCTCCATTTTGGATGGCCTGGAGCCGCTTTAATTCAGTTTTGCTGATGCCTGTCAGCAAGCTGCAACAATAATCCGTTTTGGATCCCACTATGGCTCTGGCCAGTGTTTCTTCATTGGTCTGTGAGACCATGGGTTGAAGATGTGCAAATAGTTTTAAGTAATAAGCGGCTCTGGAAACCACACTCCCCACATGGGCTTTAATGGAGACGTGCTGGTCCAGGATCACCCCTAGGGACTTGACCTTCTTCAGTGTGTCGATTTTAACTTCACCGAGCTGAAAGTTGCTGTACCTAGTGTCTAGTTTGGAAATCCGCCTGGGGATCCAATTTATTTATTTATTTATTTATTTATTTATTTATTTATTTATTTATTTATTTATTTATTTATTTATAACGCGCAACCCGCAGGCCCGGAGGCATCAGGGCACAATTTATACAAGGTTACAGAAATGCATATATACAGGAATAGCAATGCATGAATTTACAAAGGAATAACATTACATGATATGAACAGGACATTCGGTACAAATAATACAGTGGTACCAGATCCGCTAGATAATAATCGGAGTCAGCAGGTCAGAGTAAGTAAGACAGGGGCGCTGTGCGGGACTTAAAGCTGGTCGAAAAGCCAGGATCTAGTGTTAGCTTTGAAAGTGTAAAAAGACTCTTCAGCTCTGATTGTAGCAGGGAGGGAGTTCCAGAGCTTGGACACTAGGACCGTGTAAGAAGATTCAATTCAACACTACAGCTAAGTCAATGCCTAGTCTGGGATACTAAATAGAAACCCTTATTGATATATCTTTATGTCCAGTTCATGAGTTCTGGATGACTACCCCTATATGAAAACCCTCTCCCCACTGAGCCAAGAAGTAGTTCTGTTTTGCAAGTTTAAAAGGTTTATTTGAGAATGTAAACAATATATATATATATATCACACTTTATAATAAATTAATAATTGAATATCACACTTAATCTGAGCAGTAATCAATAATGGATAGTCTGGCACTAGCGCACTTCTTTATAATCAATGATGAGTGGGTATAGGATGGATAAGATAGCAACAATACTTTTATGGTTTCAAATCGATGCAATGTGGAATGAAAATGCAGTACAGAAAATAACTTGATAGGATTTCAGCAAAAGACAATGTAATCACTTTCTTGGACAATTCACCCCCCCCCCCCTTCATGCAATGTAAGGAGATGAAGAGGAGAGCACACAGTTCTTAGGAATGCAATCAAATAGAATTCCGTTCAATTCCCCCCCAGCAGCTTATACAACAGATAGGAGTTTTGAAACACAGACAAATGCTTTGAATATGGTGACAATGCAGTGAGAAATATGCTGAAAATGCTTTTAATTCCCTTCAGGAGGTTCAGGGTGAGTGGTATCTAGTTAATATTAGTTCAGGCTCACTCTAGCAATGATTCAGGGATGGTTCTTAAGAGGCAAACGAAATTTTTGGCAAAGGAAAGCAAGGACGCTGCTGTTTTCACACGTGGCTGGATTTTTAACCAAATCGCAAATCGCGGCAAAATTTGCGAATGTGTGGATGTTTGTTATAGGTTCGTTAAAAAGCTAAGATTCTAAGCTTTCAGAGGAAAGTTAAACCAAGCTTCTAGCACAAACGGTTACGGGGTTATGAACGATTTTGTGAAGGTTGTTTTTTGGATTTGAAATTTTAAAAGTTCAAAGCGACAGGTTACAGCTTGCAGCTAGAAAATGACAGGTGACAGCTTTACAAAATAACAAGTGACACCTTCTAGGAGGCAGTTCTGGTTAGATTAAAATAGTTTGGATTAGATTATTTTAACTAAGGGACTGGTTCTGCACAGTTCTGCTAGGTACTCACAATATATTTTTGAAATAGGCCTCGCCACGGTTCTGGTCAGGTTTTGGACTGGACTCCGGTTCTGGTCTCGGCACTTCACAGTGATCTGGGTCAGCTCTGCTCTGCTGGTCTAGCCTCTCTGGATTCTGGATGTAACACTGCTTTCTAGGTACTGCTACAGGTTCTGGAGATTGATGGATTTGAAGTCTGGATCTCTGGATGTGAAGTTGTCGGTCAGCATGCTCCGCAGCAAATGGAATTGAATCTCCTCTCTAGCTTCCAGTGGCTCTTTTTATGTCTTTTGGAAAGTGGGTGTGTGCGTTGGTCATAACTAAACCTGCCCCTCTCACTTGTCATTTGCCCAATTCTCCCCTCTCCCATGATTGGGGGAAGGAAATGTGAGTCAGAGTGATGCTGTAGGTTTTATGGGTCAGAGGATCGTCAGTTTGCCCACAAATCTATATTTGACCTAAAGACATATTTCATAGATACACAGTTGTTTGAAATTACATGCACCCATCACGTATCACATGAGGTATACTCTGTTCAAACTCTGATGTTTCTAAGAGCTTGCATTCAGAAACGGCAACATTTTGTGCTTTTTAGTGGGTTTTGCAACATCGGATTTTTCTCCAGATTTATACACATATACACGGCCTGTCCATACATACTCCAGTAAATTCCCATATCTCTAGCTTAAACACAGAATATGTGGTGTCAATAAATAGCGGGGTTTTGCCCCAGAACATCACACAAATTGGAGTTTGGGCTTGAATCAAAGGTATATTTTTTAAATTAAGGCTCTCAAAATTATACATTCCTGTCATTTGATTACAAAGAGTTATCAGTGTTTCTGTAAAATATATATGTTGCTTTCAATTCAGTTCTCAGAGTGTTGGAGTCTGCCTCCAAGACTTGGGTGGGTCAGTGACCATGCCTCTGCTGGCAGGCAGGCCTTTGTTGACAGGAAACAGTCAAAATCAACATATTCTATTCAAGTGCAAGAGCATATTGTGTGGTCTCCAGGAGGGTGAGGTCAGCAGACCAGGGGGTCACTTTGCATTTGGTTAATATGACCATGTGATATCCTGGGCTGTGGTGTGAATCTCTTGAGGTGAGAGGGTTTCCCAGGCTTCTGGCCTCTGGGAACAGCAGGTGGCTAATTTTTGATTAAAATGCAGCCTTTGAAGTCAGCTGAGTCAAATTCCTTTGTCAGCAACTGCACTCAGATCTCCTGTCAGAGTTTAGACTGCTAGCGCCGCCTTGAGGATTTTGTTGGTACTGCATCCATTTTTGGGATCTTTCTTGGATTAATGCATTCCAAACAGGAATGGTTCTTACATGGTAGTAAATAATCCTTGCTTAACATTGTTTTGATGGGGCTCCTTACAGTAAAATGGTTATGTGGAACCCCACAAAAGGGTTGAATCTTTAAAGTGGTCCGATGAGCCACGATTTCAGCAACTTTTTGATATCAGTAACAGTGGATTTTGTTAACAAAGATCTTTCTTTACACTGGTGGGTGGCAAGTTAGGTAACCATTTTGGTGTGCGTACAAACTGCGTGGTTCTCCTGGATTCTGGCGCACATGTGGGCTTTTTGGCCATCTTGGATTTTCTAAGCCCACAGCACCAAATGTTGCAGCATGATAGCTCAAACGTGGGTCAGGACACCCAACAACCTGGAAGCTTGAACCCCCTGCTTTTTGCAGTTTAAATCTAGGGATGTCTAGACAGTGGGATTGGGCAGTTCTTAGTGGACGGGAGGTCGAGTGTCGCGACAGTCAACTGCCGAGGTAGATTGAGGCCTTGTTAGCCAGGCATTTGTGCGTAATGGCGAGTGCTTTGAGTGAGATTCTTTGCTTGACAGGTAGCCACTTTAACTTTGTTCTAGTTTCTGTGATATGGTGGTTAATAGGGATGTTTAAGGCAGCACAAATGGCATTGTTTTGGGTAGTTTGGAGTTTATTTAGGTTCTCTTGGCTAGTGCCTAGGTAGAGGGCACTACAGTAGTCGATTTTAGCCATGATGAGTGTTCTCGCTAGTGTGACACTGTTGGAAGTAGTAAGGAAAGGTCTGCAGGTTGCAATGAGTTTGCATGTGTATGCAGACGCAGAAGGGACAGCATTTGTTTGTCGGGTTAATGATAAAGTAGCGTCAAGGTAGAACCCTAATGTTCTAGTGTCTTTTGAGACTCGAATGTTATTGCCGTCAATGGTGAATGACTGGTAAGCTAGATCTAGTCTGCTCAGGCGTTGTGCAGTACCCAAGATCAGAAGCTCTGTCTTGTTGTCGTTTAGGCAAAGCTGGTATTGGGCCATCCAAGCTTGGATGACCAAGTAGATATCATTGAGGGCCTTGGTGTCAGATAGATAATCACCAGTGATGGGGATGAGTATCTGGGTGTCATCTGCATAATTAGTGTAGGAGACACCCAGATAGTCAAGCACATCAAAGAGTGGTTTTGTAAAGATGTTTTAGAGTGTAGGTGACACACAAGAACCCTGAGTTACGGCACAGTGAATTGGGGAGGGGTCAGCAGCTGCGGATGGGGCAAAGACTCTCATGGATCTGTTGCTCAAAAAGGATTTGATCCATGCTGCAGCCGAGGATGAGAAGTTAGCAGCGGTGTGGAGGTGCTTGCAAAGGATTTGGTGATTGACCAAATCAAACGCCGCCGAAAGGTCGAGAAGTAATAGCATTGCTAGCTTGCCCTGATCTTTTATGACCTCGATTTGGGTTTTGAGGTCTATTAACGCGGTCTCCATCCCGTGTCTGGGGTGGAATCCAGATTGTCGTAGACCTAGCATGTTATTGGATTCCAGATAATTTTGAATCTGAAGGTATGCAGCACGGTCTAAAATCTTAAGCAGAAATGGTACTGTTGTGATAGGTCGGAAATTGGTAGGAATTCTTGGGTTGAGGGAAGGTTTTTTGAGCAGCGGGATCACCCAAGCGTCCTTGCACAGTTCAGCATCTTCTTCTCCATCCGGTACTGATCGATCGGTTCTCCTCGCCGGTCCTGATGGGAATGTTGGGCGGTACCCCGGGCCCCTTGGGTCTCTGCTCCTGGTCTCCGGATCGTCCTCCCTGGCCAGTCTCCAGGTTTTCTTTCTCCTAGGACGACAAAGGAAAAGTGGCAATACCTATTCATGGACATTTCTCCCCCACCATTGATATAGTGGGGTGGCATATATATTTTAGAACTCAACAGATATGAACAATTAAATTAAGAGACAGGAACACATAAACTTGAGAAACACAGAATTTGATAGGCTATATGTAGGATCTTTTAGGGTTGGAATTGAATTACTCTGGAGCGGTATCCTCTGGGATTGCAGAGGACTCCTCCAGTTGCTGCAAAGTGTGCCTGGGACGGCAACACTTCAACTGGTTTATGTGGACCCACTTGTCTTCCCCCTCTGCCAAACCGCCTTTACGGATGTGGATCTTGTAGGCCACAGGGGAGATCTTGTCTATAATCTCATAGGGTCCCTTCCATGTAGGCAAACATTTTCGCTGCTTTGCCTGGTTTCTTTTGAAGTTGTATAAATAGACCCGGTCCCCCACCTGATATTCCTTCCTGGAAGTTTTCAGGTCATAGTGGGTCTTCATACTCTCAGCTGATCTTTCTAGATTCCGCTGAGCATAGGCAAAAGCATGCTGAAGGTGTTTCCTTAAATTCTCCACATACTCATGAGTTGTGGAGGCATTTATCAACGTTTGCTCTTAGGTTCTGTAGAGCAAATGCTGAGGAAGCACCATCTTGCGTCCAGTCATCAACTCAAATGGTGACATTTTGGTTGCAGATGAAGGGGTAGATCTGATGGCCATTAGGACCAGAGGTAATCGGATATCCCAACTTGGCCCAGAATCTGCCACAAACTTTTTTAAGATGCTCACAATTTTCCGGTTGTAGCGTTCTACTGCTCCAGAAGAAGCTGGATTGTAAGCAATGTGTAGCTTTCTCTTGACCCCCAGTATCTCCCACATCTTTGTCTTCACTTTACTGGTGAAGTGGCTACCTCTGTCTGACTCAATCCTTTGAGGTAGACCAAAACGGGAAAAGATGTGGTTAATCATCAAGGCAGCTGCCGTTTCTGCCTTGCAGTTTGGGGCTGGGAGACATTCCACCCACTTGGTAAACAAGCATGTCACAGTCAAAATGTACTTATTCCCCCTAGCGGAGCGAATCACGGGGCCTACAAAGTTGATTTGTAAATCTGACTATGGGAGTGTCATTCCCCTCTTTTGGAGAGGCGCCCGGTGTGTGAGGGATGTTGGCTGAAATTGTGCACACACAAGACAACACTTCAAATATTGGTTGGTGTCCTGGACCATGTGTGGCCAGTAGGCAACCTCTCTTAAGATCTCAAGTGTTGTATGAAACCCCCTATGACCGGCGGTAGCCGCATCATGGGCGTGGCTTAACATCAGGCTTCGGAAGGAGGTAGGAACCACCCACTGATCATGGCCAGCTTGGGATTTCCTTACCAACAAACCGTCTTGGATTCGGAACATTTTTGGACATTTCATCAACACTCTTAGGTCCTCTTTCCCAATGTAATCGGTATCCGTCAGGGGAAAGTTCTTGGGGACCTCAAGGTGTTGGTAAAACTTACCAATAATTGGATCCCCCTTCTGAGCTGTAATTAAATCAGCATCAGGGGTCTCGATACTCCATTGTGCAATTGAAAGATCATTGTGAGCATTTGTCTGGGACCTAGTGATAGCAGTGACCTGGATTTCCCCCAACAGGGACTCAATCTCAATTAGATCCCCTTGGATGGCCCTGGTTTTGGCCAGCTGATCAACTAAGTCATTTCCAGTTTTGTCTGGCCCCTCTACTTTGGAATGACCCTTGATCTTTTTCCAATAGATGGTCATCTCATTCGAGGTGACCAGATAATCAATGTTTTGGATCAACTTCCCATGTTTCAAGGGTTTGTTGTTAGCACATAACATGCCTCTGGTTTTCCAATTAACCAGGTGCTCCACGAACCCATTCCGTACATAATCAGAATCTGTGATTATGACCAGTTCGTGGAGTTGATGTTGGACCGCAGTGAGGATGGCTTGATGCACAGCCATCAATTCTGCCACCTGACTACTTCGGGGACCAATTTTGTATCCAGCGGAGGGTTCTGGGGACTCATTCACCCATGCATTCCCTACGCCGGCCACCAGTTCTTTCTCCCCATCGTTGTCAACATGGTAAGAGCATCCATCCACATAGACAGTGGGCATTCCCTCACACTTGTCTTCTTCAAAGACTTTGTGTGGGGAATTAAGGTATGCCTCCATGTTGTCCTTGATTTTTAGACTTTCGTCCTCGAGACAGTTTTCTCTGGCACAATCATGCAAGTCAGCCAGACCTTGCGCGAGGGGACTGTTCTTGTTTTGGCCATATCTGACCTCCACAGGAAAGCCTTGCATTGACAGAATCCAGGAAGTAATTCGGGAATTACTCACATTTCCGGCCCGGATTCTGTCACTTTGGAGATATTGCAGAGGCTGGTGTGGAGTCTCCACTATAATGTGTTCCCCATGGATAAACGGGCTGTAATTCTTCAATGCCCACACCGTTGCCAGGAGTGCCTTCTCACAATCGTTGAATTGTTCCTCCACAGAGGATAAAGTTTTGCTCACATAGGAGATTACTTTATTGACCTCGTCATGCTTTTGGTATAATACTGCCGTCAAGCACGTATTAGAGAACCCTGTCTCCAGGAAGAACTCCTTGTTTCTGACAGGGTAAGCTAGGCAGGGCGCTTGTGAGAGGCCTCTTTTGAGTTGTCTTACTGCCTCGGCTTGTTCTGGACCCCATTCCCACTTGACCCCCCCTTCAGGAGATGAATCAGGGGTCTGGTGATCTCTGCGTAGCCCTCAATGAACTTTCTGCTGTAATTAGTCAGTCCAAGGAGGCTCCTTAGTTCCCGCAGAGTTTTGGGGTCTTTCAGTTTCTGAAGTGCTTCCACTTTCTTTTCCTGGGGACAGAGACCCTGAGGAGTAATCTCATGCCCCAAGAAATTAACACGGGTTCTACACCACTGTGCTTTCTGAAAGGAAAGTTTTGCTCCGGCGGCCCTCAACTGGGTCAGAACATAACGGATCTCTGCTATGTGTTCCTCCACAGATGAACTTTTGATGAGGACATCATCTACATAAGCCAGGTTACCCCTTGCACCCAGGTCGGGCATGGCCTTATGTAGGAAAATGTTGAATTCATTGCCGGAGTTGAGGTATCCGAAGGGAGTCCGGGTCCATGTGTACTGCTGCCCCCAAAGGTAAAAGCCAGCTTGTATTGGTCCTCCCGACTGACAGGCACAGTCCAGTATCCATTGGTCAGGTCTATTGCTGTGAATACCTGTGACCCCTGGATCTGGGCCAGCCCTTGGTCAATGTAGGGAAGAGGCCATCGGGAAGTATGGACCCGTTTGTTGAGCTCCCTAAGGTCGGCGCAGAGTCTCCACTGGCCGTTTGGCTTCAATATTCCCAGCACCGGATTATTGAAAGTGCTGTGGACTGGACGGATTATTCCCCGGGACTCAAGGTTCTTAATTATTTCAGTAAGGGACTCCATGGATGCGAGAAGCAAACGATATTGCTTCACAAACACTGGAGTCATTCCAGGGTCCGTGGGAATTGTTGTGGTGTGGATGTGGTGCGACCACAGTCATATGAGTCTACCGCAAAGAGATCTTGGAAATCCAAGAAAACTTGTTTCAACTTTTGCTTCTGTTCCAGAGTCACACAGGCATCAGCTAGGTTAACTCTCTCTTCCACCATCTGCCTGAAGCCTGGAAAGACTTCTGGTTTGGCTATCTCAGCGGCCTCCTCCAGCTGGGTGGAGAAGTCCCTGGTCAGAGTGCTGATTTGGACTGGAGGCCTCAGGTGGGAAAGGCAACCCTCATGGACCTGGAAAATCACCTCATCCCTCCTGAAGTCACAAGTCACATCTTCCTTACCATAAGGGCAAGAAGTGTACACCAGGATGTTCCCCCCATGCCGGGTGAAAATCCTGTCTGGTGTTGTATTGTACTCACTGTCACTGTCAAAATAGTTCTTGGGGATTGGTCCTAACAGTTAATTTCCTAGATCAATGGAGAAATGTCGGTCATCAACCGCCATTCCAATAATGGTGCCTGCGGCTAGAGTAATACTCTTTAAGTCGCTGTTATCCACCTCTATTAGAATGGTGTCATGTTCGATGTTGACTAACGGTGTTGGGTTTACCCCTAACCCTTGCTGTTGGCGAGAAGCATTTAGATGAATATAAGCATCAGGGTTTTTTAAATGTTGTCCTCTTTCAACTTTCACTTCCAGGGAGAATTGTCGGGTCCTTTCTGGGATGGTGACTTCCTCTTTAATCTGAATTTCAACTGCATAAGGTAGCAATTGAGCTGACCTAAATGCTTTTTCTGGATCATCAAAGCCCATGGGATTATCCGCTAATCGGGACCAAGCTTTGAAGTTTATTAGGTCCAAACTAATGGCAAAGCGATTGAGAATGTCACTGCCTAAGTAAAAGGCGGCAGTGACGTCTCGCACGACCCAACAATTATGGACTATGCTCTTGTTGCCAATGGAGATTTTGAGCATTCACCTGCTTGGCAGGAGATGTTTTGAATTGGGTGCTTCCAGGCCCATTTCCCATTTGTCTATCAGTTTGAATGTGGGAATGGCTGAATCTTTTGGGAGTTGGCGGAACATGGCTTCGCTGATGAAGCTCTTACCATTGTTCACGCGCACTCGAGCGAGAACAGAGTCCTTCCCATCATTTAACTGAACAGGGATGAACAACTGCTCTCCAATTTGCTGAATATCAGCCAGGCTCTGAGCTGATTTCACATCTTTCTGGACTATAGGAGTGGGATTTTCTGATTGTGGATTAGTAAAGAATTTCAGGGTGTTTCCTTCCAGTGTGGAATACCACCTTAAACTGGAAGGGAGGTTGATTTTCAGAAATAGAGAGGACCCCCCATCACCAGTCTGTTGTCCTACTGCTATTACTGTCACGTCTGGAGTTTGGTTGTTCTGGAAGTGAAATTCTACTTGGTCAGATTTTTGTTCAACCATGTGGCAGGTGCCGTTTAAACTAACATGGTTGACACTCTGTTTTAATTTTATTGGTCGGCTAGTCTGGGTCCAGAGGACCTTGTTTACACAATCTATTAGGGGTGACAACCTTCTCAGGATGTCATTCCCTAGTAAACAAGGGGTGCCCTCTGGAGTCACTACTATGACCGGGTGTTTCACCTTGTGTCGCCCAATTTTAATGTCGAAGTCTGCAGTCCCCTCAACGGGAATTTCCTTCCCGTCAAAGTTCTGCAGTTGTCCAGGAAGAGAGGTGAGAGGAATTCGGTAATTCTCCCCCCTTCCTGCATTTAGTTCCTCAAAGGCCCTTTTGGACAGAAGGGTAGCTTGGGATCCAGTGTCCACCAGTGCCAAAATTGTACCCTGCCCCTGTACTTGTACCAGGGCATAGTATCTTCCCTCCTTCTCCTCAAGGGGGCACAGATAATGCACATTTTTGGACAACTGGTGGGCTAACTTTCTGGTTTTGGACATTGCTAGCGAAGAGATTTGGGCAGAATTCTGTGGAGAGCCTTGGAAATCTGAAAGAAAAAGTTGGCAACTGGAGATCGGAGCCATTGTGGGTTCCCCTGGTTCCAGTTCTGGGCCGCCACCCCCTTTTTGGAGGCAGTCAACAGGATGGGTTTGTACCAGGGGATTTTGGTATTGTCGGTTCTGGGATGAGATGATGGGCGGCGGTAGCTCAGTCTCCACATCTCCCCAGTCTGAATTGGCATCCCTTGGGACCCATTTTTCCTTGGGAGGAGTTCCCCCATCTCTAAAGGAGAAGATCCTTTCCCCAGGATCCTCTGAGGATCCCTCTCCCTCAAATTGGAAGACCTGTACCTCCTCCACAAAGTGGGTCTGTTTGGGTCCTTTGTTTCTCCTACCCCCCTCTGCTCCTTAGGAGGCACGCTTTCAGGGGCAGGAGATTTTGTTTCCGGTTCCTGGTTTTCCAGGGGCTGTTTACAAGTTGGGAAGGAAGCTTCCTCCAAGGCTTTACACCCCCCTTCCCCTTGTGCCTCCTCCCTGGGAACCAGTGTGTTATCGGGGTGCTGCCCCTGTCATTGTTCTGGAGCACCAGGTCCAGAGTTTGGGGCATTCTGCGGTGGCAGGCTCATCTGAGGGCTCTGTTGAGCCCTCAGTATGTGACCCAGATCTCGTGCCATATTTTGGACCTGGCGCTCAAGTTGTGAAACCCGCTCAGGCTGATACGGGGCTCTATTTTCTCACCTGGGCTGATCCCGGGAAGGGTAGCTATCCCTTCTCTGGTAGTACCCCTGGTTGGGAAGATTTTGGTACCCCTCCACCCTTGGCCTCCCCTCTCCCGGATTAGGTTTTCTGGGCTCAGGGAATTGGGGAAAGAAGGATGGATGATTTTGTGGCGGGAAATTGGGTGGATACCTGGGGAAAAAGTTCTGCTCAGGATTTGGAGAATTTCTGCCCTCCTGTGGGAAGTTGGGAGGGAAGTCCCCTGGGTTAGGTGCTTGGCTGGATACCCCCCTGGGGCTGGAGGAGTCCACACATAACCCAGGATTGGTCGGTTTCCCTTATAGCAGGGACTTACATAGTCAGGGGAGCGGGGGACCCCATTTGTGGGACTACCTCCTCGACTCCCTGTCTGTGACTGGCCTGAGGGCCTTCTGGGCTGTGAATTATTTGGTGCAGGCAGGTTTTTAGGCCCCCTCATCTCCAAATCTAAAACAGGGGCAACCTTTACTTCTGCCACCTTGGCAGCAGCAGGGGTGCTGTTGGTTTTGGGGTTTTTCGGCGCGTTATTTTTATTTTCGATAGGCTTCTGCACCTCATAGATCCGGGTAGCCTGTTCAATGACCCAGTCTAAAGATCTTTTCTCATGAAAATCTCTCACGAGCTGGGTCATTATATATTTAGGGAGAGCATGGAAAAATGTATTGACAAACTCTTTGCTGTCTGTGCGCTCCTTCTGGTGGTCTGTGCAAAAGCACGCTTTAATTCTTGCACAAACTCTTGTGGGGCCTGATCCTACCCACATTGCAAATTGTAGGCTGCCTTGCGAGCCTCTTGAGGATTTCTGTGAACAAAATTTTTTTTCAAGATGGCCGCCTTATAGGTGGACCATCTTAAATGATTTTGGTCCTCCAGCCCCGCAAAGAAACTGTAGTATTCTGGGGAGATTGTCCATTTGACGTACTGGATGCAGCTACTGCTGTCCTTCAAATGGAAAGTCTCCATCATTTGCTCATAGAGCTCCAAGTGTTCCCAAACGGAATACTTGGCGTTCTTATGATAAGGCGTGATAACACTCCTTATTGCCTTTATTTGCTTCAATGGGTCCTTAAGCAAGGCCCTTTTTGCCTTATTGGCCTTTTTGGTTCGGGTAACCCTGGTCCATTCATCCTCTGACTCAGAGGCACTGCTCCCCGAGGTTCCTGTCTGCTCTTCTAGGTTTTCCCGGATTCTGCGAGCCTGGGAATGGCTGGCAGAATGTGGGGACCTGGTCTCCTGTGTCCTGCGCCGTTCAGAGGAGTCTTCAGATTCCTCCTTGCTGCCAGGATTTAATGGGTACCCCCCCCCACTGACCTAACTGGGCAGAAGTTTTCAGGATGCCCTTAATGGGCCTACTCTCCTGGGGTTCCCCACTAAATTGCACCGTGCTTGGGTGCCCATACCCGGATGCCCGCCCCTCCATTCCTGGGAGGTACTGGCCTATGAGCCCCATACTTCTGGTTGGATAGTAATCTGCCAACCCCGTGGCCCTGGGCTCATGTGCGCGAGGGGACATGGGGGTGGCAGAGTCCAGGGACTGAGATATGAAGGCCTCTGGTACTAGGGCTCCTGAGGTTATGCTCAGGAGTCTCCCTCTCCCAGCGAACCTGGTCTCTATCCGCCCCTGCTCCCTGTTGCAATGCAAGAGCCTGCGCTTTCAGTTCCTCAGTTAAGGCCTTAGTCGACTTAGACTTAGTCTATCTCCTGCATCGCTACCTGTTGCTGGAGCCTATCATTGTGCTGACAGAGAGCCTCATTTTCTCTCTGTGCCTCCTGATTGGTCCTGGAGTACTGGGCCAGTCTCTGCTGCAGGAGGGTTACCTCCTGAGCTGTGTCCCTATTGGCCTGCTCCTGTCTTGCCAGAGCCTCCTCCACCCTCCTGGTGTGCTCTAGCAAGTCCTGGTGTTCTTTCTGGAGGTCACCCAGTCCCTGGTGGGCCAGGTGATTTTCTTCCATTTTTCTTTTTAAGTGGCAGACTTCCGGGCCTAAGGTGTTCCTTTCCTGACTAAGAGTCTGCATCTGTGCCGTCAGGTCGTCCCTTTACCTTTGGAAGGCACCAGCTTTCTGCTCCTGATCAAACTCTGCCTGGGTATCCAGGTCTTTCAGGATCAGTTTATTGCTCTCCTCTTTCTCTCTGTCTAGTTGGATTTGTAGGGTGGCTACCTGCTCTGTGCATGCCCTGTTGAAATTGATCTGTTGCTCCAGCTTTTTCTGGCTCTGCAGTAGGGAGTCCAAACTGTCTTGGCGTTCCTTCTGCAAGGCCAGAATTCTGGTATCCTGGCCTGTCTTTTCCTGTTGCAGTATATCCATGTCCACTTTTATTTTAATGATATACTGCCTACTATAATTTTCTGCCTCCTGGCTCCTCTGCAGCCTCTGCTCAGAAGAGACCAGGTCAGATTGGACCTTCTGTAATGCCAGCAGTTGCCTACTCGCCAGATCTTGGCCTTCAGCACATTTGTCCTGCATGGCTCCCATATGTAAATATAAATATGCCGCTACCCTGGCAATCTTGTTGTGCTCATCCTTGGCCTTAGGGGCCATATATAGTTCACTCAGGGCCACATGTAAGGGACCCTGGTCTCTCCATATATCTGACCCTGTTTCAGTGATCTGGGGTGCGATTGCCTGCAACCAGACCGTCTGGTCCTGATGAGTCCACTCACCTCTCACAAATAGCTTATGTAAGAAGTGCTCTCTGGCTATTTTCATATCTACCAAGGTCGTCATTCTGGAATTTGAGTTCCTTCCTGACTTACAGAAGTTTGTATTTCATTTTTGCAAAACAGACCTTTTCCTTAGAGCGTTCCTTTGAGGAGTGCTTTACAGCGTAACACAGCGAGCTGATCCGACCGGATATGTGTATCTGGTCAGCTGGCACACTGTATTAATCTGCACAAGTGATAGATCTAACCCAGACGTCCGACTCGAGTCCCCAATTTGTAAGAAGATTCAATTCAACACTACAGCTAAGTCAATGCCTAGTCTGGGATACTGAATGGAAATCGTTATTGATATATCTTTATGTCCAGTTCATGAGTTCTGGGTGACTACCCCTATATAACACCCCTCTCTTAGAATCCCCCTGACCCCACTGAGCCAAGAAGTAGTTCTGTTTTGCAAGTTTAAAAGGTTTATTTGAGAATGTAAACAATATATATATCACACTTTATAATAAATTAATAATTGAATATCACACTTAATCTGAGCAGTAATCAATATTGGATAGTCTGGCACTAGCACACTTCTTTATAATCAATGATGAGTGGGTATAGGATGGATAAGATAGCAACAATACTTTTATGGTTTCAAATCGATGCAATGTGGAATGAAAATGCAGTACAGAAAATAACTTGATAGGATTTCAGCAAAAGACAATGTAATCACTTTCTTGGACAATTCACCCCCCCCCCCTTCATGCAATGTAAGGAGATGAAGAGGAGAGCACACAGTTCTTAGGAATGCAATCAAATAGAATTCCGTTCAATTCCCCCCCAGCAGCTTATACAACAGATAGGAGTAACAGACAAATGCTTTGAATATGGTGACAATGCAGTGAGAAATATGCTGAAAATGCTTTTAATTCCCTTCAGGAGGTTCAGGGTGAGTGGTATCTAGTTAATATTAGTTCAGGCTCACTCTAGCAATGATTCAGGGATGGTTCTTAAGAGGCAAACGAAATTTTTGGCAAAGGAAAGCAAGGAAGCTGCTGTTTTCACACGTGGCTGGATTTTTAACCAAATCGCGAATCGCGGCAAAATTCGCGAATGTGTGAATGTTGGTTATAGGTTCGTTAAAAAGCTAAGATTCTAAGCTTTAACTACTCGCACTGCTCCATTTTGGATGGCCTGGAGCCGCTTTAATTCAGTTTTGCTGATGCCTGTCAACAAGCTGCAACAATAATCCGTTTTGGATCCCACTATGGCTCTGGCCAGTGTTTCTTCATTGGTCTGTGAGACCATGGGTTGAAGATGTGCAAATAGTTTTAAGTAATAAGCGGCTCTGGAAACCACACTCCCTACATCGGCTTTAATGGAGACGTGCTGGTCCAGGATCACCCCTAGGGACTTGACCTTCTTCAGTGTGTCGATTTTAACTTCACCGAGCTGAAAGTTGCTGTACCTAGTGTCTAGTTTGGAAATCCGCCTGGGGATCCAATTTATTTATTTATTTATTTATAACGCGCAACCCGCAGGCCCGGAGGCATCAGGGCACAATTTATACAAGGTTACAGAAATGCATATATACAGGAATAGCAATGCATGAATTTACAAAGGAATAAAATTACATGATATGAACAGGACATTCGGTACAAATAATACAGTGGTACCAGATCCGCTAGATAATAATTGGAGTCAGCAGGTCAGAGTAAGTAAGACAGGGGCGCTGTGCGGGACTTAAAGCTGGTCAAAAAGCTAGGATCTAGTGTTAGCTTTGAAAGTGTAAAAAGACTCTTCAGCTCTGATTGTAGCAGGGAGGGAGTTCCAGAGCTTGGACGCTAGGACCGTGTAAGAAGTTTCAATTCAACACTACAGCTAAATCAATGCCTAGTCTGGGATACTAAATGGAAACCCTTATTGATATATCTTTATGTCCAGTTCATGATTTCTGGATGACTACCCCTATATAACAACCCTCTCCCCACTGAGCCAAGAAGTAGTTCTGTTTTGCAAGTTTAAAAGGTTTATTTGAGAATGTAAACAATATATATATATATATATATATATCACACTTTATAATAAATTAATAATTGAATATCACACTTAATCTGAGCAGTAATCAATAACGGATAGTCTGGCACTAGCGCACTTCTTTATAATCAATGATGAGTGGGTATAGGATGGATAAGATAGCAACAATACTTTTATGGTTTCAAATCGATGCAATGTGGAATGAAAATGCAGTACAGAAAATAACTTGATAGGATTTCAGCAAAAGACAATGTAATCACTTTCTTGGACAATTCACCCCCCCCCCCTTCATGCAATGTAAGGAGATGAAGAGGAGAGCACACAGTTCTTAGGAATGCAATCAAATAGAATTCCGTTCAATTCCCCCCCCAGCAGCTTATACAACAGATAGGAGTTTTGAAACACAGACAAATGCTTTGAATATGGTGACAATGCAGTGAGAAATATGCTGAAAATGCTTTTAATTCCCTTCAGGAGGTTCAGTGTGAGTGGTATCTAGTTAATATTAGTTCAGGATCACTCTAGCAATGATTCAGGGATGGTTCTTAAGAGGCAAATGAAATTTTTGGCAAAGGAAAGCAAGGAAGCTGCTGTTTTCACACGTGGCTGGATTTTTAACCAAATCGCGAATCGCGGCAAAATTCGCGAATGTGTGAATGTTGGTTATAGGTTTGTTAAAAAGCTAAGATTCTAAGCTTTAACTACTCGCACTGCTCCATTTTGGATGGCCTGGAGCCGCTTTAATTCAGTTTTGCTGATGCCTGTCAGCAAGCTGCAACAATAATCCGTTTTGGATCCCACTATGGCTCTGGCCAGTGTTTCTTCATTGGTCTGTGAGACCATGGGTTGAAGATGTGCAAATAGTTTTAAGTAATAAGCGGCTCTGGAAACCACACTCCCTACATGGGCTTTAATGGAGACGTGCTGGTCCAGGATCATCCCTAGGGACTTGACCTTCTTCAGTGTGTCGATTTTAACTTCACCTAGCTGAAAGTTGCTGTACCTAGTGTCTAGTTTGGAAATCCGCCTGGGGATCCAATTTATTTATTTATTTATTTATTAATTTATTTATTTATTTATTTATTTACTACGCGCAACCCGCAGGCCCGGAGGCATCAGGGCACAATTTATACAAGGTTAAAGAAATGCATATATACAGGAATAGCAATGCATGAATTTACAAAGGAATAACATTACATGATATGAACAGGACATTCGGTACAAATAATACAGTGGTACCAGATCCGCTAGATAATAATCGGAGTCAGCAGGTCAGAGTAAGTAAGATAGGGGCGCTGTGCGGGACTTAAAGCTGGTCGAAAAGCCAGGATCTAAGTGTTAGCTTTAAAAGTGTAAAAAGACTCTTCAGCTCTGATTGTAGCAGGGAGGGAGTTCCAGAGCTTGGACGCTAGGACCGTGTAAGAAGATTCAATTCAACACTACAGCTAAGTCAATGCCTAGTCTGGGATACTAAATGGAAACCCTTATTGATATATCTTTATGTCCAGTTCATGAGTTCTGGATGACTACCCCTATATAACAACCCTCTCCCCACTGAGCCAAGAAGTAGTTCTGTTTTGCAAGTTTAAAAGGTTTATTTGAGAATGTAAACAATATATATATATATATATCACACTTTATAATAAATTAATAATTGAATATCACACTTAATTTGAGCAGTAATCAATAATGGATAGTCTGGCACTAGCGCACTTCTTTATAATCAATGATGAGTGGGTATAGGATGGATAAGATAGCAACAATACTTTTATGGTTTCAAATCGATGCAATGTGGAATGAAAATGCAGTACAGAAAATAACTTGATAGGATTTCAGCAAAAGACAATGTAATCACTTTCTTGGACAATTCAGTGAGAAATATGCTGAAAATGCTTTTAATTCCCTTCAGGAGGTTCAGGGTGAGTGGTATTTAGTTAATATTAGTTCAGGCTCACTCTAGCAATGATTCAGGGATGGTTCTTAAGAGGCAAACGACATTTTTGGCAAAGGAAAGCAAGGAAGCTGCTGTTTTCACAGGTGGCTGGATTTTTAACCAAATCGCGAATCGCAGCGAAATTCGCGAATGCGTGAATCAAGATTACGGCAAAAGTATACGGATTAGGCTCGTCAAAAAGCTAAGATTCTGAGCTTTCAGAGGAAAGTTAAACCAAGTTTCTAGCATAAACGGTTACGGAGTTATGAATGATTTTGTGAAGGTTGTTTTTTGGATTTGAAATTTTAAAAGTTCAAAGCGACAGTTTACAGCTTGCAGCTAGAAAATGACAGGTGACAGCTTTACAAAATAACAAGTGACAACTTCTAGGAGGCAGTTCTGGTTAGATTAAAATAGTTTGGATTAGATTATTTTAACTAAGAGATTGGTTCTGCACAGTTCTGCTAGGTACTCACAATATATTTTTGAAATAGGCCTCGCCACGGATCTGGTCAGGTTTTGGACTGGACTCCGGTTCTGATCTCGGCACTTCACAGTGATCTGGGCCAGCTCTGCTCTGCTGGTCTAGCCTCTCTGGATTCTGGATGTAACACTGCTTTCTGGGTACTGCTACAGGTTCTGAAGATTGATGGATTTGAAGTCTGGATCTCTGGATGTGAAGTTGTCGGTCAGCATGCTCCGCAGCAAATGGAATTGAATCTCCTCTCTAGCTTCCAGTGGCTCTTTTTATGTCTTTTGGAAAGTGGGTGTGTGCGTTGGTCATAACTAAACCTGCCCCTCTCACTTGTCATTGGGCCAATTCTCCCCTCTACCATAATTGGGGGAAGGAAATGTGAGTCACAGTGATGCTGTAGGTTTTATGGGTCAGAGGATCCTCCCCTGGTCAGTTTGCCCACAAATCTATATTTGACCTAAAGACATATTTCATAGATACACAGTGGTTTGAAATTACATGCACCCATCACGTATCACATGAGGTATACTCTGTTCAAACTCTGATGTTTGTAAGAGCTTGCATTCAGAAACGGCAACATTTTGTGCTTTTTAGTGGGTTTTGCAACATCAGATTTTTCTCCAGATTTATACACATATACACGGCCTGTCCATACATAATCCAGTAAATTCCCATATCTCTAGCTTAAACACAGAATATGTGGTGTTAATAAATAGCGGGGTTTTGCCCCAGAACATCACACAAATTGGAGTTTGGGCTTGAATCGAAGGTACATTTTTTAAATTAAGGCTCTCAAAGTTAAACATTCCTGTCATTTGATTACAAAGAGTTATCAGTGTTTCTGTAAAATATATATTTTGCTTTCAATTCAGTTCTCATAGTGTTGGAGTCCGCCTCCAAGACTTGGGTGGGTCAGTGACCATGCCTCTGCTGGCAGGCAGGCCTTTGTTGACAGGAAACAGTCAAAATCAACATATTCTATTCAAGTGCAAGAGCCTATTGTGTGGTCTCCAGGAGGGTGAGGTCAGCAGACCAGGGGGTCACTTTGCATTTGGTTATTATGACCATGTGATATCCTGGGCTGTGGTGTGAATCTCTTGAGGTGAGAGGGTTTCCCAGGCTTCTGGCCTCTGGGAACAGCAGGTGGCTAATTTTTGATTAAAATGCAGCCTTTGAAGTCAGCTGAGTCAAATTCCTTTGTCAGCAACTGCACTCAGTTCTCCTCTCAGAGTTTAGACCGCAAGCGCCGCCTTGAGGATTTTGTTGGTACTGCATCCATTTTTGGGATCTTTCTTGGATTAATGCATTCCAAACAGGAATGGTTCTTACATGGTAGTAAATAATCCTTGCTTAACATTGTTTTGATGGGGCTCCTTACAGTAAAATGGTTATGTGGAACCCCACAAAAGGGTTGAATCTTTAAAGTGGTCCGATGAGCCACGATTTCAGCAACTTTTTGACATCAGTAACAGTGGATTTTGTTAACAAAGATCTTTCTTTACACTGGTGGGTGGCAAGTTAGGTAACCATTTTGGTGTGCGCACAAACTGCGTGGTTCTCCTGGATTCTGGCGCACATGTGGGCTTTTTGGCCATCTTGGATTTTCTAAGCCCACAGCACCAAATGTTGCAGCATGATAGCTCAAACGTGGGTCAGGACACCCAACAACCGGGAAGCTTGAACCCCCTGCTTTTTGCAGTTTAAATCTAGGGATGTCTAGACAGTGGGATTGGGCAGTTCTTAGTGGACGGGAGGTCGAGTGTCGCGACAGTCAACTGCCGAGGTAGATTGAGGCCTTGTTAGCCAGGCATTTGTGCGTAATGGCGAGTGCTTTGAGTGAGATTCTTTGCTTGACAGGTAGCCACTTTAACTTTGTTCTAGTTTCTGTGATATGGTGGTTAATAGGGATGTTTAAGGCAGCACAAATGGCATTGTTTTGGGTAGTTTGGAGTTTATTTAGGTTCTCTTGGCTAGTGCCTAGGTAGAGGGCACTACAGTAGTCGATTTTAGCCATGATGAGGGTTCTCGCTAGTGTGACACTGTTGGAAGTAGTAAGGAAAGGTCTGTAGGCTGCAATGAGTTTGCATGTGTATGCAGACGCAGAACGGACAGCATTTGTTTGTCGGGTTAATGATAAAGTAGCGTCAAGGTAGAACCCTAATGTTTTAGTGTCTTTTGAGACTCGAATGTTATTGCCGTCAATGGTGAATGACTGGTAAGCTAGATCTAGTCTGCTCAGGCGTTGTGCAGTGCCCAAGATCGGAAGCTCTGTCTTGTCGTCGTTTAGGCAAAGCTGGTATTGGGCCATCCAAGCTTGGATGATCAAGTAGATATCATTGAGGGCCTTGATGTCAGATAGATAATCACCAGTGATGGGGATGAGTATCTGGTTGTCATCCGCATAATTAGTGTAGGAGACACCCAGATAGTCAAGCACATCAAAGAGTTGTTTTGTAAAGATGTTTTAGAGTGTAGGTGACACACAAGAACCCTGAGTTACGGCAGAGTGAATTGGGGAGGGGTCGGCAGCTGCGGATGGGGCAAAGACTCTCATGGATCTGTTGCTCAAAAAGGATTTGATCCATGCTGCAGCCGAGGATGAGAAGTTAGCAGCGGTGTGGAGGTGCTTGCAAAGGATTTGGTGATTGACCAAATCAAACGCGGCAAAAGGTCGAGAAGTAATAGCATTGCTAGCTTGCCCTGATCTTTTAGGACCTCGATTTTGGTTTTGAGGTCTATTAACGCGGTCTCCATCCTGTGTCTGGGGCGGAATCCAGATTGTCGTAGACCTAGCATGTTATTGGATTCCAGATAATTTTGAATCTGAAGGTATGCAGCACGGTCTAAAATCTTAAGCAGAAATGGTACTGTTGTGATAGGTCGGAAATTGGTAGGAATTCTTGGGTCGAGGGAAGGTTTTTTGAGCAGCGGGATTACCCAAGCGTCCTTCAGGTTGTCCGGGACAATACCAGTTTTGAAGGACGAGTTAATGAAGGCCATGATGAATGGGGCCAGCTTGTGCGCCCAGTTCTTAATAACAGGGGCTGGGCATGGATCACCTTGGCATTTGGAGGGTTTGATTCTGGGAATTATGTTTTCTACCTCAACGACGGTGAGCGGTGAGAATGTAAATGGTGTAGTTTTAGCAGTGTCTGGAGTGGGGGCCTTGGCAGGGGAAAAAGCGTGGTTATCACGCTTCAGACTGTCCTGCTTATCTTTGATTTTCGCTTGTAGTGTGGACATTTTATTTAGTAAGGCTGCTTGGATGTTAGCACACCATTTACTATCTTTCAAGCAGGTGTCGGGGGGGTGACTGGAGTTTCAAGCTCTTTTAGGATTTTGAAGAGTTCCTTAGTGTTCGAGTCAGCTTGCATAATGCGATTGTTGAGGGATTCCTTTTTTGCAGTGATGATGGCATCTCTATAAGAGAGTGAGGCAAGAAGGAAGCCATCTTTGTGCTCGTCAGAGGGATGGCTTTTCCATCGATTTTCAGCACAGCGTTTCGCTTTGCGGAGGGTTCTTAACTGTGGGGTGAACCATGAGTTAAGATGAGCTTGTAATTTGGCCTTCCTGAGTTTGATAAGTGCTATACAGTCAATAGCCGTTAGCATTGTTTGGTTGTACGTGTCTGCTAAGGACGTAGGGTCAGAGCAGGTGTTGATGGCTGCATCAAGGGTTGGGAGTAACAGTGGGAAGAGTTTCTCCTTAGTTATATCTTTTTTGCTTCTAGTTGGGAGTGCTAGGGCTATTGGAGTCGGGATGCGTGGGGTTGCTTCAATGTTAAAGGTTATGACGTGGTGGTCAGACCATAAACAGGGGGTGTTGCTAAGAACCTTAATGTTGCAATTGGAGCCAGCTAACCAATCAAGTGTTCTACCTTTGATATGGGTAGGTTCTTGAATATACAAGGTGAGGCCAAGATCAGTTAGTATGTTCTCCAGGTCAGTTGCCACAGGATCCTTTAGGTCACCAAGACCTAAGTTAAGGTCGCCTAGGACGATTGTTTGTGATTTTTTTTTAGTATTGTCCAGGAGGAGGGTGGATATTTCACTGACAAAGGACGGTGCCGGACCCAGAGGCCTGTAAATAAGGTGCAAGGTGGCCGTTTGATTGGGGGTGAGTGCTAATTTGACTGACAGCAGCTCAGCTGATGTAAGTTTGGTATCAGGTATCACTCTTAGTTCAAGCACATTTTTGTGGATGAAGGCTACACCCCCACCTCTAGAGTGGGCAGTGGGGCGGTCACATCGTATGATACCGTAGTCAGGCGGTAGAGCCAATGCTAGTAAGGGGCCAGAAGCAGCATGAAGCCAGGTTTCGGATATAGCTAGGAAGTCAAGGTCAGACGTGGTGATGAGGTCAGCTATGTCTAGAGCATGTGCAGTGAGGGATCTGGCATTAATAAGGGCACCCTTAAACATGGGCAGTTTAACCTCTTTGGTTGGAGGTTTGCAAGTGGTAGTGATTGGTGGTGAACCAAGTGGAGGTAGTAAGGTTTGCTTCGAGGCGTTTTTACGGGAGTGACGTAGGCGGAATCTGGTGCCTAGTCTCTTATTTCTGAGAAGGAAGGGGCAAGGTTGGTTAGGTGTAGGTTGCTTAGCGAAGTGTTCCAGCCATAGTGCAGGATCATTAAGGTATTGGTTGATCTGTCCTCCAGCAAAGGCTGCCGGGCTCATTCTGGGAGACACCATAAGTCGTGGGGAGGCAAGACTGAGAGAAGGCTGAACAGGTTTATGACGGAGTGGAAGGGTGGTTACCGTATGTAGCTGAGTGGCTTGGGCAAGTTGTGGGGCTAGAGTGTAATAAAGTGGAAGGAGAGCACTGATGTACATGATGGTAGTCCTAGTTACCTGCGTAGGAGGGCACTGCAATCACATGCCTAAATAGGGGTCACCTGGATTCGATTTAGCATGAAGGCAAAAGGCACAGCAATCAAATGCATAAATAGGGTCACCTAGATTCGATTTAGCAATGAAAGGCAGAAAGGCACAGCAATCAAATGCATAAATAGGGTCACCTAGATTCGATTTAGCAATGAAAGGCAGAAAGGCACAGCAATCAAATGGATAATAAGGGTCACCTAGATTCGATTTAGCAATGAAAGGCAGAAAGGCACAGCAATCAAATGCATAATAAAGGTCACCTAGATTCGATTTAGCAATGAAAGGCAGAAAGGCACAACAATCGAATGCATAAATAGGGTCACCTAGATTCGAATTAGCAATGAAAGGCAGAAAGGCACAACAATCGAATGCATAAATAGGGTCACCTAGATTCGATTTAGCAATGAAAGGCAGAAAGGCACAACAATCGAATGCATAAATAGGGTCACCAAGATTCGATTTAGCAATGAAAGGCAGAAAGGCACAGCAATCAAATGCATACATAGGGTCACCTAGATTCGATTTAGTAGTGAAAGGCAGAAAGGCCTAGGCATAGGGTACAACACACTTCAAATGTGGTCAGGAAGCGACCATAGGGTACAATGCAACTCGCAAGCACTTAGGTCACACATTAACTGGAATACATCAATGCACCTGAGTACTAAATCATAGTGTGGGGCTGCATGTATTGAGCTCACATATTGAGTGGCGTGCATCGGGGCACAAAGTTCAAAGTCATGCACGGAGACACGAGGTGGCACAGTAAATGCATGATACGGCAATGAAAACTGATTTCAGCTGCAGTGGGTAAGTGAGAGTCAAAGATTGGTGGACGCTATTGCGCTCCGGTGCGCTAACAGGGGTGCCAACAGGGCCTTAGGTGAGGGCCTTTGGGGTCAGGGCCGGCTGCGCCGGCCGGATGCGCCTGCCGGCTTGCGATTGGCCTGCTAATCCAGGCTGGAGGCCAATGAGGCTGCATTGCCGACGGCAGCCTGGTTAGCAAGTTAGGCAGTGCTTCGTTGCACTGGGAGCCGCCATTTTGGAGTGGCAGAATACAAAGCAAAAACGATTTCTGGGCAATCACAAGGCCCGTGGATGGGGACAATTTCAAAGAAGCACTTTCTTACGATCTAGCCTTAATGGTGCTGCGGCAGAATATATATGCAGCGTATTAAGTGGGCTTGGATGAGCGTTGCGTGCAAGGATAGGCACGTGTCCTAATGGAGCTGGGGTGCCCTTGTGGGCTTACCTTTGCGTGTGCTCTGCATCAGGGGTGCACCACAAGCTCCTGCCTGGTGCGGTTGGCATCGGAGGTGCCTCTCAGTAGTGAGGGCCGCGTCTGCAATGATCATCAGTTCAGTTTTTGATCAATTTAGTGCAAGACCATTCTGCACCATCCAATTTTCAATGCATGTATATGCTTTATTGATGCGCTCTTCATCTCGTACATGATCACCAGTCAGTGGGATGGTACATTGCATATCATCTGCAAAATTGGTGAACCAAATATCTTCCTGCTCAAGCATGGTAAAGAAGGGAACAGTGAAAATATCATAGAAACAAGGAAAGAGACTTGCTCCCTGAGGGACTCCATATTCACTCTGTGTCATAGCTGCCTCTGCGATTTCGGAGCAAACGCAGCTGACCCAATTCTGCAGAAAGGAGGCTACCCACTGAGAGGCTTCTGAGGAAAATGCTGCTACTTGCTCGAGCCTGATGACCAACAAAGTGTGGTCAACCAGGTCGAATGTGGCTGAGAGGTCCAGCAGCATAATCATGGGGGCCTCTCCCTTGTCAATATTGGAAAGCAGCCTAGATTTAATTTCCAGTAGGGCTGTTTCCGTACTGTGCCCAGCACTGAAACCCGATTGTCGGCAGTTTAGAATAGGATAGCTTTCGATATGCTTAGCTATCTGCTTGTAAGCGACCCTGTCTAGTATCTTCATCAAAAAAGATGAATTAGTTATGGGCCTATAGTTTAATGGATCCTCTTTAGGAAATCCTGATTTTTCCAACAAGGGAGTCACCCATGAACGCTTAAGAACATCAGGCACAAAGTTCTCTCTGAAGGAGGGATTCACAAACTGAAGTATTGCCTTCAACAAGGGGGGAAGACATGTTTTGATGATGATAGCGGAGAACGAGTCACCCTTGCAGGTAGTTGTTTCAAGCTGATTCACTAGCTCTGTCAACTTTGCCAAAGTGATGGCAGCAAATGAGAATTCGGGAATTGTGGGACATCTGGTTATTTCACAACCATTCGTGAGGCCACCCTTCATAGATGTATTAGCCTTTTTCGGGGTAATATTAGCTTTGATGCCAAGTAGTTTGGCGCTCATAGCATCCTGAATAGCCTGACACCAGGCTTTGTCTTTCACTACTTCATTTACCTCAGATGCAGGTGTTGACTCTTGCTCTTTGAGAATTTTGAAGAGCTCTTTGGTTTCTGATTTGGCTGAAACTATCCTGTCATTAAAGGAGCTTTTCTAAGCCTCCATTATGGCAGCTTTGTAAGAACTGGCCGCTTCTTGATAAGCAAGAACCAAGTCTGTAGATTGGTTTATTTTTAAGTTATAATATTGTTTGTGCATGAACACTTTAAGTTTGTGTAATACAGGTGTGAACCAAGATATATTCAATGGGACTAGTTTTTGTCTTTCTAAGTTTCTCCGGGGCTAGGCGATTGGTAATATCTGTGAGGGACTCTGTAAGAGCTATAGCAAGCTCCTGGGCTGAGTCTATGGCCTGAGCATTGGATAAGTGCGTGACCAGGGGTCACTTTTTTCCAAAGTAAGTCATTTAGGGTTACAGCTTTTTATGGGTGGTAAGACTTTACTTTTGTGCTTGACCAGAAAAGCAGAACAGATGCCAAAACTAACAAAATAATGGTCTGACCATGGACATGTGGTGGTGATGAGATCTGTTATAGTCACATTAGTTGCTGCTAGCCAGTCAAGCATGTGTCCGAGATGATGTGATGGGTGGCGAATATATTGGATGGGACCCACAGAGTCCATGGCAGACTCCAGATCTAGTCCTCTCTGAACATCCTGATGACCAAGCCAATAGATGAAATCACCCATAGCAATAAAGCTTGAGAGGGGTTTCGTTATACCCTGTACTAGTCGAGATAGCACTATGCGGCGCCGCCTTCCACCCCCTTGCAGAGCTAGGTTCCTGTATCCCTTTTCACCTTGTAATCTCCTTAACTGTCCTAATGGCCATATGCAGAAGAAAAAGAATAGATTAAGCCCACACATTCTCCCTCTATTATATAAACTTTTCTCCCCTCTAGTTTCGCTTCACTTTATCTGACTCCTTACTCTGCTTTTCCATCCCTCCCCTAGTTCCTTTTAATGTCGCTCGCATTTGATACTCACATGTCCGTCTTGATCCGAGACCCTCCGGACCCAATTTATCAAGGCACTGCCCAGCACTCAATGGCCACACCCAGCTCCGCGAGCAGTATGGTGGGTTTTTACAAAGCCGGGAACCGTACCATTACGAAAGTAACCCTTGGTTACAGAGAAAAAATAAAGAAGATGAGAAAGTTCAATCCAGATATGTACAGTATCAGTCATTCAGGGTCCAGTTCTTGTCCGGTTAGAGTCCAGTGTCCTTTAAGGCAATTATTTCTGTCCAGAATTGGAATATTTTGAAGATGAAGGTTTTCTGTTCACCTAAAATCCATAGGTCCCATCGTTTATCTAATATCTTAGTTGAGTGTCCTCTTCCCGATACTTGTCTCTTGTAGTTCCTAATCTTTTGCATTCCAATTTATATGATAAAGTGTTTCCTTTTGTTTAAGGTTGTTGCAAAATCGACAGGAGATCATCTCCTCTTTTACTTGCTTCCATTGACTCAGTACTTCTCTTGTTGGTAATAGGTTCAGTCTTAGTGGTAGGAAGAAGTCTCTCGCTTTTGGGCAAGGGAATCTATTTATATATGGAGGAAGCTGGTTGAGTGATTGTGCGTCGGCCTTACAATTGATTGATAATTGATATTTTGCTTTTTCTTGTTGGGTTTGAATCCAGTCATTCCATGCTATTTTTCTTTTGATGATTAAATGTGTTATTAGTTGAATCTCTTCTGTGGTCTCTAATGATTCCAGACATATGGTACATTGGTTCTTCCAAAGAACCAGATTACCCTTTTGGTGCACCGTGTTTTTTCCTGCAGTACTTCCACAGGTCGGAGTGTGTCACTAGTTCATATCTATCGATAGAGATCAGGAGTTTTCCACATTATGAATGAGTGGGTGGATTGAATAGCTAATTCAAACCGTATTCTAGCCACAGGAAATTATTGGGGTAGTGAGAGGACTTTCCTCCAAAAAAGCACTTTGCAGTAGTCCCATACCTTCCATGAGAGGTTTGATGATGTTTCTGCGGCATAAGCCGGAATCGTGATTACCTTCTGCCGGTATAAAAGTAATACTGGCCTCATTGAGAATTTCCCAAGCTTTCTGTGTAAGGTCGATGCTTGACGTGCATGGGACTAGGTTTTTGTATAAATTGCTTCTCTCCATTCTCGTTCATCTAGAGAGGATTTGATCCATACTCCTAGATATTTGAAAGATTCTACCTGGAATAACTTGACGTCGTCAAGGAAGAGGGGAAAGGACTTTTTCTTATGTATTTGCTTATCCCGAATCATTACAATTTGGGTTTTGGACACATTTAGTGCAAGACCATTGTCTTTGAAATATAATGATATGGCATATATACTCTGTTGTAATCCAATGGGGGTTTTGTCAAAGAGGACTAGATCATCTGCATAGACCATCCGTGCGATCGGATTCCCATTTCATCTTGGCAGATTCGTTCTTAGATCTATTTGTGAAATATTGAAATCAGGAATATAAAGGTTAAATAGTAGTGTCGCTAAGGCACAGCTTTTTTTAAGATCATTCCACGTCCTGATTTTTTCTGATTATGCACCATAGTTAGATAACCGGACTTCGATTGATGTTTCACTATAAAGGGCTTGAATTGCTGCTAGGAGATCTTGGGGACAATTCCAAGCTTGCAGCATATTCCAATCAAAAGCTTGCTTGAGGTCTATGAAAGAAACATAGATCTCAGTTTTGGCTTTTAGGGCTTCTTATTTGAGTACAACTAGTAGGAATAAATTGATGTGTTTGCCTAGTCCTTTTATGAATCCAGTCTGTCGTGGATCGATTCTCCCATTTGTTTCTGCCCATTGCTGTGTCTGCCATAATAGTATGGTTGCAAAGAACTTTATGGATCTAAGAGTGCTATCGGCCAATAGTTGATCGGTAGCGCTCTGTCTCCATGTTTATAAATTGGCACTATGATAACATTTTTCCAAGAAGCAGGAATAAGCTTAGTTTTCATTATTGATTTAAACAGGGCTGCACAAAGATCCGCCCAAACTTTTGCGTGGGAGTCAAGGACAGTATTGGAAAGGCCGTTGGTCCAGCTGCTCAAAATGTATTTAGGTTCTTTATTTGAATCAGGATGTCATCTCTTTCCCATGTTATTGCCATGGGGACAGAGTCATCAGATGGCTTAGGTTCCAATTCCTGTTGTTCTTTGCGTATAATGCAGAGAAACGAATCACCCATCCCACTTCTGGGATAAAAGCAATTATGGCAGTTGATGTTTTTGTGTTGCCATTTAGTAATGCCCGAAGGTTACGTGTATTTCGGTTAATAGCCTTGAGGATCATCACTGCGGCTACTTGCAATCGTTTTTCTTTAAATTATATTGTCCAGTTCTTATATGCATGTTTTCAGGATATCATGATGTACTTTTGTGTAGTAGTTTGATATCTTTTCTATATGTTCTCGTTTGGTCAGTCAACTCTGCATTGTATGTGTGTACTGCGTTCTTTACATTTGATGATCTATATGCTTCTTTGGCTTTATATGGAATTAAGACCCATTCATAATCAATCCCTTCTAGATCAGTTTGGGCATGGTTTAAGTAGTTGCTCTTTAGATTTTGCATGTCTGATGCGGATATTCACCGTCTATTTTGCCCATTATTTAGTTGTAACTTCATAGGACATTTCAAGCATAAAGAAGATTGATTCTGTTTCCATTCTAATGCTATTAGTCTATGATCACTTTTCAAAGTGTTTACTACATTCAGGGACTTGAATTAGGAATCATTTCAGGGACGCAAAGATATAATCAAGATAACATAGAGTTTTTTCCATCTGCCAGGTGGATATCAGGGGACGGAGGGTCCCCGTTGAGTTACCCATTTAGAACAAAGACGGATCGCGGTTGCAATTCTCTTACAATATCTTCGCTTTTTTAGGTAGTTTTTATTCCATCGTCAGAATTCCTTTGTTGACAAATTAGTGGATATTGAGATTGTCACAGAGTACATATGGTATTTGATTATAACGTGCTTGAAGGTCATCCATCATCGATATACTCAATACAAGTTGTGTCATTTATTTCCGCTTTGTTCCAATATAATTTGAACAGCACAACCAGGTTGTTATTTTCTTTTTTTGGCTGCTAATTCTGGATCAATATTAATTGGATTTACGGGTTTGGATTCAGACTTTCTAGAACCTTTCAGGTTCCTCTCTGTTTTTAGCTGGATTAGGAGCCTGGAGGATTGTCATCCGACTTTCCCTTTGATTGCTGTATTCAAGTAGGTAGTAAAGACATCACAATATAGGAGCTGTTGTATCCAGGTTTCCTGCAGGCAAACAATTTCAAATCTATCCAATAACGTGTTTTCTTCATTTAAAAGGTGTGAGGAGCCACATGTGTTCCAACTGCAGAGCTTTAGTGACCATTCTTCCTTTATTTCTGTTTGCTAATTTCCTTGTGATGTTGGTCTCCCGTGTTCACTTCTCCATGTAGCTTCCTGAGATTCAGTTGAAGTTTTACTCTTATCAGAAAATGTGACTGGTCTCTCTATATAGGTGTGTCGAACATGAAGGTTCGCGATCAGCTTCTGTTCAGCTTTCAATTCTCTCTGGTCTTTTTGTCAAGGGTCATTTGGCTGGTATTCATTCTGAAATCCTGGTTCGGTATTTAATGTACCTTCATTCAGGTGTCCCTTACCATTTGATGGAGTCTTTAGAGGTTTACTACCTGAAAGATTGTCGGTTATCTCGAATCCTAGTGTTAGGAATGCTTCTCTGTGATTGAGTATAGTTGCAGTAGTCACTGAGGGAAATAAATACACAATTACCCAATCTTGTGTTTTTTTCAATGAATTGAATGACTTTGATGTCATTTGAGCTTAGCTGGTTTAGGTGAGGGAAGGCCTGTAGGAGTTTAATTACATTAGTGTGATTCAAAATCAATCCATCTATAGAGCTCAGAATTCACTCAATTACTATGGTGTTGGTTTAACTTGCAGCTCTACGCAATTCGAAGTTAGGGCGTGTTGGCAGGTAGTCTATTTTTTTCACCATTACGTCTTTCCTTCTCATTTTGCCTACTATTCAATGTAGTTGAACATTTCTAGTTTTGGATATTCGATGAGCAGGGAAGCAGTTAAACTTGTTTTTTTCCAGTTCACCAATGGAGATTTCATCTAGGGTGGTAAGTATATTAGGTATTTCTACATCTTCATTGTCCCTTCCATCTTCCATGGAGTATGTTGGTAGATTTAAATGTATGTTCTTCAATACTCAAATCAGTATCCTCTGTGATTTGGTCTCGGCAAAAAGTTTCAAAGTTGGTGAAAATTTGATTTGCACTATCCTGTTGGAGGTTTATTTTATTTGTTGATGGTTGTGCCATTTGTAATTCACTTGCAAGAGTCCTCATCATTGTACTTGATGTCTTTTGGCCATCTTTTAGGAATGCTTTCGATGGATGCTCACTGACAGATTGTGTGTCCACAATTGGATCTATTTCTACGATGTCCGAATTTGAAGGACAATCCAAGATAATTAACCTTGTAATCTCTACCGATAATCCAGGTCTCGATGTATCTGTATGTTTCTCTGTTTGCCTCCAGGTTGCATTTGTAAGTTTTTCTCGACGTATTGCATTCATCATATCTAGTATAGCACTCATCATTGTTGTTTTTTCGGTATACTCTCCTCTCGCTAGATCAAAGCGTCTCGCTTGTCATTTGGCAGTAAATTCAGCTTCTTTGTCTGGACGGGCTTCAATTTTATTCACAAAAGTTTCAAGATAGATCTGTTTTGATTGGACCATCGCTACTAGGGCTGCTTGGTCTTTTACTGCATCATTGATGGTCTCATAAAGCTTTAGGAATGGCACCATAGAGACGGTTAAGAAACTCATCATTAGAGTCTGAAGATGCATCAATGCTGATGGTGACAGGACTGTTTTCTCATACCTAGCCTCTTGGGGTATGTTGATGTGATTTTGTCTCTCTTCTATTTCTTTTTTGGGGTCATCTTCTCTTGACTCTTTTCTGGATTGAAGGTTTGTTCCCTGATCCATGCAACAAGTACTTAGGTGTTCTTCATTGTTGCTGCTGGGAATCTTGGCTGGTGATGTAAATCTCTCACACAACAGAGGAGATCTGTTCCTGACCAGTGTGGCTGTGCAGGCAGGTCTATTCTTTAATATTAAGTTTGTTGCTGTAAAATTAGTTTGGGCTTTCATGTCTAACTAGGGTTATTGTTAGTGTTCATTTTAATAGAGTTCACCATGTCATTAGGGTTATTGTTGTTATTCTTGCTCAATTGGTGTTTGGATATCACCAATGTTTTCTTTTGGCTAACACCAAAAATGTCCTGTCTTTTTCCTTGATTTTGCATAGTCATTTTGATTTTTTTGACGTCAAGGGATAGCCTTGCCTCATTTACGCTCAATATTTGCTGTAGTGGTCCTTTTTCCATCTGCCATGCGCCTCCATTGGTTCTATTTGTCAGCCCGGTGTCGAGCAGTGTTCTCCGTCCACATTGAAGACTATAATAGAAAGAATTGTACTGTCTGCTTGGTTGCCCGCTCTTTCTTTATTCATCCTAAGATCTTGATTACGGAGTGTGAATTAATGGGTTCCCTTATCCATAAGAGGCTCTACGGGTTCGGCCAGCGCTGCCAGCATCCATTGGGTTGATTTTAGAGTTCTGCTGCTCTTTAGGTGGATCATTCTCATTTGAGTTTTCTTTTCCTTCAATGCGGTCTGCAGTGCTTAGTAGGTTAAATGGATCTGCTGTGTCTGAAATAATGTTCTGCAGCCGCTCTTCGATCGCTTGCTCCGGCTGACTAGTAAGTCGTTCACAGTCAGCGTGAGCAGTAGTGCTCATTAATCGTGGTGCATCAATAAGGATTGGTAGATGTCGGTCCACAGCATCTAATTGAAGTGATTTTGATCGTGACATATTGAGACTAAGCCACCAGACGTTAGTTGCATTCGACCGTGGGAAGGGGAATGAGGTCAGTGAGCGCGAACATTCTCTTATTTCCAGAGTTTTTTTTTTTTAATGATAATCAGTAGGTGCAAAATCGCTTGCTCTGGACTCAGTCATTTCACTCACCTGCACGTCAAGCGTTGGATGACGTTGGTCATTTTTGTTCACTTCCTGGAAAGGGTCTTGGGAGCGAGCGTCTGGCAAGTGGAGTTTTTGAGGGGGATGAGGTGTTCATCGAGGGTGCACGGGTCCTTTTCAGTTGGTAACGAGTTCTCGGGCCGGTTGTTGTAGCTGCCGGCATCACTGTACATTTCTCCTGTCACCTCCAAGTGAACTCCAGTTAACTCTGCACAACTCTTGCACCAGCGCTTTGCGCCACTTGGGTGGTTTTGTTTCTGCAGTCGTCAGAGAGTTAAAGGAACTGCCACAGTCCACAGTCTTTAGAAGTCTTTTACAGCTTCAATGGGAAGTAACATCCAGCATCAATATCAGGAAGAACATGAAGAGTCTGGCCCGCCAACACGCCAGTAAACTCAGCGCATCTCTATGCCGGCGCTTCGTGCCACGTGGAAGGTTTTGTTTCTGCAGTAGGCAGAGAGTAATTAAAGGAACCATCACAGTCCATGGTCTTAAGCAGTCTTGTACAGCTTCAATGGTGAAGTAGCATCCGGCAACAATATCAGGAAGCAAATGCAGAGTCTGGCCCGCCAACACCGCCAGTTAACTCTGCGCAACTAACGCGCGGGCGCTTTGCGCCATGTTGCAGGTTTTTTGTTTCTGCAGTGGGTGGAGAGTAATTAAAGGAACCGCCGCTGTCCACAGTCTTTAGCAGTCTTTTACAGCTAGAATGGAAAGGAGCATCCAGCGTCAATATCAGGAAACACATGTCTGCTTTTGATTCATTGAAATTGTAATAGTAATCCTTTTGTTTCTACCTAGTTAGATTTTTTTTTTTGTTGGTCATTTGTTATGCACCTATACACGTGTGTCTCAAGGCGCAACAAGGCAAGGGGGAGGAGGGAGGAGCGATCCTACTTGACCTTATACATGAGGATCCTGCAAGTGCAGATTATTTATAATGTGCTTAAACCCAAGGATCCAGGATTCAAACCTGTTTTACTCAAAGTAGTCTTGCTTCCAAGACCCATGCATTGCCACATAGCTATCCTCCCTTCACAATGAGTTGTGGTTCTGCAAATATATATTATATCCCTATAAGTTTAGGGGTTGAAATGTGCAACAGAATCTGTTACCCTCTAGGGTTTGTGACAAATCCAGGGAATGTGTCTCTTCCCCTCAAGTGGGAGCTACCACCTTTGGGACTAGGGAGGTGTGCATGCTATGGAAAACACTCACTGGGGTACAAGGCAAGGGGGAGCTCACTGGGGGTCCCTTCAGCGGACAATGATACCCCAGTTGAAAAGTAACATCTCCCTTAACACAAGAGACCCAATTGTTTGATAAATGGGGACTGAACACGTACAAAATGTACAGGGGCCTTTAACTGTGCTTGACTTGGTTGCCGACCTTACCTTGGTGCCAGAAACATGGAACCAATGGTGTTGCATCTCTCATTGCAGAGAAGAACATAAAAGAGCTGAGACCCATGCCTGCATGGAGAGAGCCAGCCTGTGCAAGACCTCACACAGCGTAAGCCTGTGCTGCAGTGTTGGATGGAGTAAGAACATTTCTCCAGGCTAAACTGTGTTTTACTGTTTGTTAGTGGCAGGGTCAGTCAGTAGGATAGAATAGGTTTTCACCAAGGGCAAGGTTTATTTGTGTAAGACTAGTACCCTTTTGTGATTTTCTAGAATAGGCAACCTTCAGCATAGAATTAGGGATAAACAAGGCATTTCTTTGCTTAAATAAAAATAAGACACTTCAAAACATGTCGTCCCCTATGCAGAGGTGTAGCCAGGATTGTCTAACAAGTGGGGCCTGAAGCAAATGCAGAAGGGCTCACGGCTGTGACATTAACATCTGTAAACGCCCACATAGCACTGCTGAGTGGGCATTTACAGAGTTTGGGCAGGCCTTGCCCACTCAGGCCCTACCCTGTCTACGCCTCTGCTTCTATGTCTGAATTACCACAAGTTAGAGTGTACTTTAGAAATGTAATAAACAGTTAACAAATAAACATGCACACTAAATAGGGAATCATTTGAGTAGAGTGAAAAGGATTTGCACAGAATAGTTTGTGAATAAAATTACTGCAAACAAAGGCATGCCGGCATGCTGATTCTTCAGAGAACAAGTGTTTGGTGGAGGAGTTTCAGACTCTCCAAAGGAGGAAGATTTCTGATCTTCTTGATATTGTACCACTGGAGATGAAAGGTCTGAGTGACTTTTCCAATCAGTCCTGGAAAAATAAGATGCTGATCAAACAGAATCCCTAGTAATAAGAAGATCAGCATACAGCCAACATAGACCATGATCTGTCACCTGCCCTTGAGGGACCAGAACATTAGCATTATTGCTGGAAATAGAAATAGCGTGGGGTGCTATCATTGACCCGATTGAAGGACAGGACCACACATGGTCGTAATTGATAGTGTCAAGGTGGCAGATTGTCCTAAAGAACCATGAAACAGTACAGATTTGCATGACACGATTCAGAAAGGTAAAAAATGACTGTGCAAAAAATTCTGAAAAGGCATTGAAATCAGCACCATAACATCCACTGCAGGGCTCACATGAACCTATAAACATAAAGTAGGTACGCTGTAAGTACATGAGTCAAGATCATTTATCTCAGGTGAGAGTTAAACTTTAGCTGTCTTTATCTCTTGCCCCCAATTGGTGAGTGAGCGCAGTTGAGGAAGATTTCATTATATGAAAAAAATGTAGTGTTCACTGTATTCCACTACAGTAATGGAACACCGGACTATATCATCATTTTAATTTACACAAATAGCTGCGATCGACAAAACAAATGTATAAAAGGAGATGAGCAAACGTTTCAATAAAGAGAGTGTCATGGACATGGAATACATCATGGAATAATTCATGGAATTGTGCAATTCCTTATGTCCAAAGAAATAAAAATGCAGTTTTCAGTTCAATAGCGCACACCCCTTTTCGTGAGGATAGATCACACCAGGAAATACTGCTTTGGATGATGTGGTTGTTGCTTTCTTATTTTTTGAGGTGACAGTTTAGATAAGCACCGTCTGTGAACAGATTTTATTTACTAGAAATGAATTCCAGCACACACAAGGACCGGCCTGTGATGTTCAATTTAATTGAAATTGATGTTCTGTTTGTATTTGCATGATTCGCTTCATTGCCTGTGCCATTTGATCTCGCACTACGACCTGTTTGCAAGGCATTTTCCCATTAGAATCGGAATCATTGTTACATTTTTGCAGCATCATGATTGAATGCATCACCCAATCAACACAGGCTGGCTTGCAGCAAAGCGCGGAAGCCAGACGCATTTTAGCAATGCACAAACAGCGTGTGCGCATGCGCAGTTCATGAGCTCTAGTGCACATCCGAAGCAGATGCCATTTGCATCCGAGATAATTCAAAGACAAATGCACAAAAGCCTTTTTCCCATCAGTCAGATAAATAACAGGGATAGTTGTGTATCTCTTCCGTTCTCATCCCGAAACACACACGCCCAGCTTGTCCATCTGTGGGACACTATACAACTGACGTCCAGTTACAACGCCTCTGTTGCAGCACTCGTATGAACTATAACATCCCGTGGTCAGGCTCCAGAGAACATTGCATCGCCAATTAATGATGGGTGCCTCATAGACTATTCGCATCAACGTTGCAGGGAACATGTCATTCGAGGAATGGATACACCATGTTTTTCGTAGAGCACACCTAAACCCAAATCGGAAGCTGCCACTGGTACAGCGTAGGGACCACTACTCTGTTTCCAGTGAAGTACTTTTTCCACATAAGCCCCGCCCCCCACCCCCATTTACAACATGCTTCCCTCTCATCATGGAGGCACGACGCACCTTTACGTGAAACGCCACTCTGCATGCTTTGCATTTTTCACTGCTATTTTGATGTTTCGTTGCCTCTTCCGTGTATGCTGCAAATACTGTATTTCTGCCCTCCACCCTTTGAACTGTGTCCTGTCTCCCCACCACATATTGTTATTCTTCTCGTCTTCATGCCCCAGAGCCGGCTTGCCCGTATTGCCCGCTCTCAAACTCACACGCTGTTCAAATAACTTTTTTTTTTCACATTTTGCAAGGCTTCAAGCATTGTCTAATAATACAGCCAGCGTGGTAACAGCATGGGAATGTTGCATGCCGTTATCAGCGGGTAAAACCCACCAGTGCCAACACTATCACTAAAATAACAAGCACAATGGCCCTCATTACGACCCTGGTGGAAATCGAAAAACGATGGCGGAAATGCAATACCGCCATCGAATAGCGCTCGGTGCGACTATGACCCGTCACCGCAAAGTACGAAGCCATTAGCGACACCGTAGTGAACGCCAACGCTAACTGCACCAAGCACGCGCGCGCGCGCCATGCCAAACCGCAAACACCACCATGGTGCAACGGTACGCCAATTCCGACCCTAGCGGACATGCACCTAACGCCATCAGGCATGGCGTAATGTACCATTCCGCCATGGCGAGAAGTACGGCATCGCGAATCAACCGTAAACGGCCCCACTGAGTGCCTGTACACCGCTCCCTGCCCACAAAGTACAACTCCCCATAGGTGCAATGAAGCCACAATGCAACCATTGAAATGTACAAGTCACCCATGCATGCCAACGAACAAAAGAAACACAACAGGGGCCAATGGGAGCTGCAGGGCACAGATGGCACGAATACAGAAGCCATCCCAATGGACATGACCACAGTCCCCCACCAAGAAACGCACGCAAACACAGGCACCTGTGACCAGCAATATTCCGAAAATCACATCATTCCACCAGTCCACCTGGCTGACCGGCATCTGTTACACAAAACCCAATCCCCCGCCCCTGAGCATGACAACATTCAAACTGTCATATTGGCAGCCCCCATCCCTGACCTCACTGGGCTTCGTAGGCAAACGCGGCCAGTACAGTACCACGCAACTAAACCCCGAAGCCGGAATCCGATGCAGATCTCCTCACAATACATCGCCCCCCAAATTGGCATATGCCACATCACTTGCAAAGAAAAACGCTACACGGGCCAAATCCAAATAGAAATTTAATGCACATCAAAATCACCAAGCCCATACAGCCATCAGGCCATGAACTCCAAAACACCAATCACCATTGTGGGCTGCTTCCGCAAGAAATGACCATCCACTACCTGTGTGTCGCCCTGTTCCCCCATGGTACACAGAGCCACAATCACGTACGAAAAGGCAACATGGAAGCGCACAGAACTGCAGGCCCGTCCCAATGGGGAGGCACTAGTCCAGCTGAAAGGCCGAAATGTTGCTCCGAGCCACCAGTACTGCGTAAGGGCATGTGGCCCATTGGCGATCGTCCCATAAGATCATAATGCTGCTCCACTGATTAACACGAAGCAGCAGGTGTCGGGAGTAAAATCCATCTGCAGGAGTGGCATACAGATGGCAGTGGCAAAAGGGGAGGAGATACCTGTCAACCAAAAGAAAAGAAAAAGAACAGAATGGCCATCAGAACTACATTCCAACTACTCACTTCAATGATCACACGAAATCCACAGCCATATGCATGCTAGCCCAACCAAAAGGATCATCACCACCCCAAAACCACTTGCGACTCATAACCATCTATATCGAGGTGCAAACACCATCACAAACAAGTGTACCTGTGCATGCGTCTGTCAAAACAGATTCCATCAGATGGGAATGTTAACGTGCATGGACACAAGTGTCTGAGGGCGCCTCGAGACAGGGAGGGCTCAACAAGGCCAGATGGACGATGGTCCCACAATGGCAGCCCTGCATCACATAGCGTAGGGGAGGCGGATAGATCCCAAGAAGCCCTGTACATGGCAAACTCTGTATCAAATCACCTGCCCATGCATCCATCCATCATTCCCTCATCCCGGGATCAAAATGCCTGAATAATTACTCACATAACATTAGAAACATCCATTGAGTCCGTGCGTTATGCAGCCTGCTAAATCCACAGTGCCCCAGCCCGTAATTCCAGTGTTGTGAAGTAACATGTTTTTGGGAACGGACGGCCTCATCGCCCACGTAGCTATTGCGCATCCCAAACTATTCATATCAATCATTGCTCCCTCGCCATGGGCCCTGTCTCAAGGACATAGAACAATAGAACGTTACATTTGCAGTCAGACCTGTGGGCATCTCCTCGCCGCTAGCTGGAAACCGAAAGCGCCGCCCCTCGAATTCCTCATTTGCAACATCACGTCGAAAAGGCATCTGTGGCCGTTTGAAATCACTAATTATTCCATCGAGTGCGGCTGTGTGTGAAAATGGCAACTGCCTTCACCCACGAATGGGACGCCCCGCCCGTCGTTGAACCTCGGTGCAGTGATGCATGAGGGTCCACCGTTACTCGAGTACTACGTTCCACTGACCCCTCACAAGTCAGTTCGCGACTGCACAGATAGTATGTGAAACAATGGGACCACAGCAGAATGAACATATCAACCAATCTTACACGGCCATCGGGTACAAATACATGATTGCAATAGCAAGATACAATTCCCCGAATTGCAGCGTTGTGCGCGGGACGTGCTCGGCCAAAGGGGAGAGCAGTTTGCACAGGTGGAATCAATCACCACAGGTGGAGGCCATACAGCCTGAAAACACATAAATTGCACAGCCAGTCTCCTCCCACAACCACACCGAAATGCTACCGGCAGGACTCGCGATGTTGGCCCTGGGGGACCTGATAGCACTGCAAGCGCTCCGACTCCAAGAAGAAGACGAACACCAACTACAACCAGCCGCACGGAGGAGACGCAGGAGGAGGAGGAGGAGGCCAAGGCAGGGCCAGCAAGGGCTGCCAGCACAGCCACTACCACCACGCAGGCAGCCCGCAATCCCACGCCTCCGAGCACATCCGTTCAACCTCACTGATGAGCAGATCCACACCCTCTACCGTCTGGACCGGGACACCATAACCGCCATTGTGGACATGACACAGGCTGACCTTGTCAGCATGATAGATAGCCCAACCGCCATCCCACCCCTACTGAAGGTGGTGTCTGTACTCCACTTCCTGGCCACAGGCACCTACCAGCACACAGTCGGACAGTTGCATGGCATTTCTCAGCCACTGTTCTCACGGACACTATTGCAAGTGCTCGATGCCCTCCTGAAGCACGCAGACGACTACATCTCTCTACCACGCTCGGAGCAGGAAATAACCAACACAAAAGTGGGATTCCATGCACTTGCCGGCATACCGGGTTGCATTGGTGCCATCGACTGCACCCATGTTGAATTGGTCGTCCCACATGCCATGGAGGCCCAGTACCGCAACCGAAAACAATTTCATTCCCTGAATGTACAGATGGTGTGTGACTCCAACAGGATCATTACACATTGCTGTGCCCGATTCCCTGGATCAACCCATGATTCGATGGTCCTGAGGAACTCTACAATACCACGCTACATGGAGCGACACGCAGGGAACAGATCCTGGCTACTCGGTGAGTCTCATTACATGCATGATGATGTGGGGTATGTGAATTGGCATTGACCTGCCAGGAAGGGGGGGGGGTGTGCGTACATATCAATGGCATTCCACATCATACGTTTCTCGTCCACATACAGGTGATGCTGGATATCCACTGAAGAGATGGCTCCTCACACCAGTCCGGAACCCACGGGACCAGCATGAGGAGGACTACAACCATGCCCACTCACGTACCCGTGTAGTCATTGAACAGGCATTCGGCCTACTGAAGACCCGTTTCCGCTGCCTCAGCAGGTCTGGCGGGGCACTCCTGTACCGCCATGAGAAGGTTGCAAAGATGGTGATGGCATGTGTCATGCTCCACAACATGTGCGTACGTAGAAATGTGCCCATGCCCCCTGACGCAGAACTGCAAGCACCTGATGATGGTCATGATGAGGGTGGGGATGTGGCAGCACCTCATGGAGTCTGCGAGGCACCGGAGGCCCGTGACATTCGTCAGCATCTCATTGATGTATGCTTCTAGCACTCACGCCTGGTGGCTGATACATGGACACGGGACTCGTGGCACTGCGTGTGTCTGGGACATGCACAATATGGACTGTACGCCTATGATGGCCTAGTACACAAAGATCAATGTCCACACTTCTCATTGGTTGATCGTGCACTTTTTATGGCATATGTGATATCATGTTGAACACCCTATCGACCCGCCACCCAAGTGAGCCCAACACACCCCCTCCACCCTCCTACCTCCCCCCCGAACACCAGTGTCCAAAGATGCTCATTGTAAGTGGGCTGTCGCTATTGCATGCCCCCTCTGCGGGTATCAGGGGCACCCCTGCCTGTGGAGCGCAGGTTCCTCCCAGATCTACGTTGGGGGCTGCCCTGGACGGAACTTGCAACGGATGATGTGTCTGCCTGCTCACGTCCATGCATGTCCCTAAGGGTTTGCGAGAGCTCAGTGAGCACACGGCGCACTGCGGCAAGTTCGGCACATACGTCTTTGGACGTCGCATGCAGTTCCCCCCTCAGGCTCTCGGTGCTTCTCTCAATTTGTGCCCTTAGCGTCTCTGTACCTCTCTCCATTTCTGCCCTAAGTGTCTCAGTTGATGTTTCTATGTCTGCCTTAGTGCCCCCACATTCATCGGCATGGTCCTTGAGGAGTGTGGCCAGTTGCTGCTGTTGTTCGATCAACTGGTCGAGGGACTGTTGCCTCTGCTGGGCCATGGCCATTTGCGGGGGTGTCACAGAGGGGCTGTTGTCCTCATGTTGCCTTGCCACAGGGCTTGTGGGGGATGGCCAGTCGTCGTCTGGTGGGTGCCCCTGCGTGGTATCCTCATGTTGTACGGGATGGAACAGACAGGGGGATTGGGACAGGTCATGGATGGATCTGACTTCGGCATCCCCGTTTTCTGTGTCCGAGCATGCTGCCATCAATGGGGTGTCACCTATGGTGCTGCTGCCACAAGAGGCAGTGCCTTCTGTGGCATCCATTGGGGGGACCTGTGGTGGTGGTGTTGTGGGCATGCTGGCTGCTGGGGTGCCTGTTGATGTTCCCTCCTCTGTGCTGCCACCTGATTTGTGCTGCTGCCGTGTCTTGATGCGTGCAGCTGAGGTGGAGGGTCTCTGGCCGTTGGTCTTGGCCCTCTTTGCAGGTGTGCTGGTAGGGGTGTCCTGTAGCTCGTCGTTTGGATCGGACCCTGTGGTGGAGTAAAGGAGGGCGAGGGTTATTGATGGGTCTGTGGGAATTGGAATGGCATTGTATCACATGCATTGGGGTGGTACCTGAGGGTGATTTGGGTCGGGGCCTTGGAGGTGCTTTGATTTGTGTGTGGAGTGAGGGTGCAGTTGTCTGGCAGCCTGCAGTTAGGGTGTGCCTGCTGCACGTGTAGTGCGTGTATTAGGGGTTTTTAATTATTTATGTATTTATTGTGGGTTTTAATGTGCGCTTGCAGGCCGATGTGTGTGGACGTTCTCCTGGACATGTGTTTCTGTTGCACTATGTGGACGCATGGTACTTCACATGGATGGACTGTGTGGATTTGGCATTGTTTTATCTGGCCCACCTACCTGAATCTTCGGATGTCTGCACTCCTTTCTCCATCCCTCCGACTCCCTCTATGCTCTCCATTCCGATGGTGGAGGCACAGATTTCTTCCCAGGGGGTCAACTTGATGGGTGATTCAGGACCTCCCCCGGTGGCTGTGGCAATGTTGCGGTTGGCAGAGAGTATGCTGCGGACGCGTATCCGCAGGTCATCCCATCGCTTGCGGCATTGCTGTGGGGTGCGGGGTGCGGTCCCCACCGCACTTACCCGCTGTGCCACCAGAGCCCATATGGCCTTCTTGTTTGCAAGTGCCGTTCTGGTCATTTGCGTGGAGAAGACGACGGCAGCATTCTCCTGGAGGGTCTCTGTTAGCACGGTGAGTTCCTCACGGGAGAAGTGGACCTGCCGCTTGCGGTCGCACGCTTTCTTCGCTACTTTTCCCATTTTTCTTGGTTTCGCTAGGGTGGTTGACGGGTTGGGGTGTGTTTCAGGGTAGTGATTTTAGTGGTTGTGTGGTTTTAGTGTATTTATAGGTGTACGCCGGGATGTTTCCCGTTCCGGGCCCATGTTTTAACTTCCGTTTCCGTATATTTCCGGCCACCGTACTTTCCGGTAGGCGCACACTGCGGTGACCGCTAAGAGGGGTGGCGGTATTGCACCTAGGGCGACGTACGGCGGCGGTGTGGGCCGTTTTGGGGTCATTTCCGCCATCGCGGACTTTGCACTTCCGCCATGCCGTGGTGCTCGTGCCCGATGGGTCGGAATGGGCCGCACTTTGCTCCTTCGTGCAATGGCGGAAACGCTATTTACGCTGTGGCGCTCCGGTCAGTCGCTTTCCGCTTTCCGTATCTGCTCTATCATACTATGATATTGCATGTAACGCAGGCTCAGGTTGCCGAGCATGCCAACTCTGTGTAGATTCATATTGTTATTGAAACGTCCGAGCTTAAGAGCACGTTACCTTGACGGACCAAACGAAGGCATTGGACACAAAACTGGTGTTATCCACACATGTTCATAACCACAAGGGGAGACTGAAACCAGAAAATGCAAGCCTCTGAATTGTTAAGGTCATTGGAAGTATTGTCATGATTGAAACTTCAGGAGAGTAATGCACTGGCAACGCAATGAGTTGCCAATTAATTTCAAAAAAGCCCTTCTTGAGAATAAATTTTAAAAGTCACAAAAATTGCTTCCTTGTGTCCATGAGGGAGAGAGTTACACTTCATAGAACAAGTAACACTGTACCATCATCAGTATTAACACAAGTAAGGACTGACCACAATGTCACCGATGCATCATTATTACCCGGGCAGTGGGACCAGTGGGGGCCCAGCCAATCCGGGAGCTTGGAATACAAATTTTGCCTCATTGAAAATCCCATGTTCTGATCCCCTTGAACAGTGAGATGCCAGGATTATCCTTGTGGGGCACCTGACAAGTGAGTCTGCGCTCCCTCTCCTGCCCGCCTTCCCCCAAATTCCGTATCCCCCGCCCACTCCCCCCTCCCACAAGCACTGAGCCAGTTACCTGAAGCTGCCTAGTCTCTCACCACTGCATAAAACAATCAGTGTTAGGTCACTTGCCTACCACGTCAATGGAAACTATGGAAAAGTAGAAGGAACTATGTGTTTTGCTCAGGCCTGTTTCTCATCCTGGGGCATTTCCTGACCCGATAATTTCCCCCGCTTGTAGGGAATTATCACTTAAGTAGGCAGCTGGAATCTTCTCCATTCCAGGTCTGCACCTTATGAATAATGTTATTCAAAGCAGGACATGCCACCAATGTTGCATCATTCGGAAAATTAAATGAAACAAGTTAAAATATGCGTGTTCTAAGACTACAGAACAGCAATTCTTGCAGGAATGTAGACACGTGACTTGCTTTTTACAGTACATTGGTGGCATTGTATATTGACAATAACTGCTCAGTTTTGCAGGAGCTATAACAGGAGTATTTCTCTCCTATACATAGAATGGTGTCTTAAATAATAGCTAATTGGCCCATGCAATTTAGGCTATGCAGCTAGAGTGCATTGACTTCTAAAGAATGTTTATTCAGCGCCAACTCACCCGCAGACCTCAGGGCGCTATCAGACAGTACAAACAAGAAACATGGAAAGAACAAAGGATGGCCATGGAGTAACAGTCACGGATCAGGAGAAAAAAGAGCAGAGAGGGAGGCCTAAGCTCCTTTATGGCCTTACAGAGGACAACGCATTGAGCAGCCCACCTTCCACACTGCAAATGGTAGACAAGCAACTGAGAAAGGAATTACCCTAAGAAAACATCTGCACCATCTGACAATGAGCTGACTCCAAACATGTTAATGAAGTACATGCGGACCATTTTGTTCTGCTACTGTAAGTAGCACCCTTCCTCTCTGGTTTGCCTGCAGGTGTTACAGGCAACGGTGGTTGTCTCATAAATTGTTGTTGCTGCCTACCCTGAAGAAGGCAGGCTAAACCCATGATTTGCTGAAAACTGTCTACACTCCATAATATGTTATGAAGGGACTCCATAAACATATTGAATGTGGCATACCTGAGTTGTTTGAGATTCGCTTTCAAGAAAAAAAAAAGAAAAAAAAACTTTTTGACTAGTTAGGATGTCCTCCTCTCCTTTATGATTTGGACAATTGAACTAAATTTGCAGGATTTCCTGAAAAAGCAAATGTCCTCTTAAATATTGGATCAGCTATGGAACGAGGGACTGCATTAGATACGCAGCAAAACATGATCACTTCCTACTGCGAGACATTTGAATCAATTATTATCAACATTATCAATAAGTATACCACTTCAATATGAAAATGTACTCCCTTAAATACCAATATCCTTGGTTTGTCCCAAAGAGTGGACTTAGGCTACCACTCTAAAAGGCATGCCCGGTAATGATATGGTAATTGGAGTTGCAAGGGGAATTAGCTAACGTGTATCACGCCTTGACCTTACCCTGGTATTGGGTGATCATTCCAACACATACACTGGATATGATCATTCATCAGCAGTGATGGTCATCTTCTTAAGCACCTTTTAAACCCCTGCACTTATGGCTATAATAACCCCCAAGCCCAAGACTGTTCCACTGTTCCTCACACAACTACACGTTTTTGGAGACAGAACATGATGTTTTTATTTTGCCTCATACATCTATTCAGACCAACGTGGCAGTGTGTCACGCCCCCACCCCTTCTTCCTTGCACTATTTTCTTTTGCTGAAGAGTTCACTATTCACTGTAAAAAGGCGGTGATTTTTATGAGGTGAATATTGCCTTCAGAATCTTGGTCATGAGGAATGGCCAAGTCTTGGTTGGAAACAAATGAACGGCAATAATATGATTTGGCAATTACAATAGGTGCTAAACCTTGCTGGTGTTGCTTGACAGAGCACAGGGATTACATTTAACTGAAGAATCTAAAAACTTCAGACAGCAAAGCATAACATGATTGGGGCGCAAAATGATGGATCCTGCATGCCTTGCGGTCAAAGGTCCCATGAGTCTATGCATGCCAATGAATTTATGTGTCTTATATTTCAAATGAAACAGATATTTTATTTGTACGAAGACATTCTCTGTGGGGATATCAAATACTGTATAGTTGTAAAGAGGATAATCTGTTATTCAGAATAAAATATAGTTTTTGTTGTGTTGTTTTAGAAGCCCAACGTATCAAATTTAAATATACATATCCTCTCCATGGAATACATTCGTGTTCATAATAGCTCAATCTTTCACAAATGTTATCATTTAACATGTATATTGCTATGGAGGAGGATTTTAAAGCTTATACGTTTGTCAGAGCAGAACATTGCTGGTGGTAATTATATCGCTGTCACTCTTTTGCAACACCAGATTTACCATCACTTTTTCATCACCAAACTATGATTTAAAACTTGAGCTTGTTCATTTAACTCCAGCAAGATGCCAGAGGTAAATCCCCCATTTAAATGCCAAAACATGGTGTCAGCACTACTGCCAAAATGTCTGCCCATAGTAAACCTGCCAAATCCCCAAAGGCCTTCTATGTACTCAAATAATGTGGATTAACAGCATCGTGCCACTACTAATAATTCTGCAGACACACCTCCACATTTGCAATGAGGCTGTATGTTTATTAATATTGATCTATCCTTTTTTCTCAATAGTTGTAAACTGCGTGCACTCTGGATATATGTGAAGGACTCATTAAATGCAATGTGTCTGCTGAATATTTTCTTTCTGCCTCCCAAAATGATCTAGCTCTCTTCTTGCCTGTTGCTCCTGCAGGTGACGGAAATCAGGGCCTTTTGTGGTGGAGTAGCAGACTCATGTGCCTGTCATTTTAGTACTACACATTAACATTTGGGAGCCTGCAATACGTTGCTATGGAAATAATATGCTACTGAAACACTTTTTTAATGAGGTAAACAGGTTTTACCCACACCCAGCAACCATAAACCACAGTTATTATGACAAGGAATATGCAGTATTAAGAGGTTAAACAACATGTATTTAAATACAAGAGAACCAAAGTCAGGCTGAATGCAGGCACGCCAAGACACTAAAATATATGTGCATTGGTAGCTGGTTTACAGAAATAAGAATTACACTCCCACAGCAAATCTTGCTAAGTTATAGTTTGCACAGGCAGTCACACAATCAATCAACTAACATTATTTCGCATTTCTTATTCAACAAAATGTCATAATATATAAATAGAAATAGGTTCCTTGATTAATAGCAGATTAAAACACTGTGCTATCTCCATTATCAAAAACAAGTAATGTATCAAACAAATGTCATCCCTGAGATATTTCACATTAACAAAGTGTTCCCATGTGTAAAGTGGTGTGATTGGTTTCTAGCATATGCATGTAAATAAAACACTACCTCTAGTCAGCTGTGTGAGCTCAGTTTACAACAGACAGATTGTTGACTTACCTAGATTATGTATCGAACCATGCTTCTTATTTTCTGAAAGGAAAATGATGATTGCTTCCATTGATTTATTGCATGTAAGTTGGGGTTCTCTTACTTCAACACAATTCCATTCATGACATTTTACAGTTAATTTAAAATGGAACCAGTCTTTATTGAAGTAGTTCAGCTGAGCTCCCTTTCATACAAATATCTCATTGTAACTTCATAGGTATACAATAACAATATAGAAATCAACCAAGGAAATGTGGAATTTGTACACCCTTTGAAAAATGTGGTATCACACTACACCTATGAAAACACAGGGTTACATTTACTTGGCTATATTGTATAAATATTGTGTGCTGTCTCATTGTGAAAGCTACTTGTTCTATAATGAGAACAGAATAAGGCAAACATGCCGTTTGTTCTTATTTAAATGCAATATCACTCTGCTTTGAAAGCAGAGGAAGCAAGATACATGTCACACTAACAAGTTGCATCATCCTGTTGCATCTCTGTTGGCAATAATCGACCAGCCTTTGCGTGCAAGCCCAGGAATATGCCATACATTCTTCAATAAATCAAAGTTCATTTGGCTTTAAATATAGGGAGAAAGCAATGTTGTATTTCACACTAAAATGATATAAAACTATATTTGGAATGGCCTGCCCATAGTGGCAATGCCTCCCAGTTCATCCACTCCTGGGACATAGCCGAGAAATAATTTGAGTGGCTGCACATTTAATTACAATGAAACATGTTAATACTCACTTCCGACTCATTATTTTAAATCACAGAACCAGCATGGACCCTTGGCGTGTTCAAGTGATGTCCCAGTCAGCTAGGCCTCTTCTGGTCTCTTGCTCCCACTCCTAGGAAATTAGTCTTGCCTCAGGTAAAATCTGCATGACGCTTTCACATGGCAAGCCCCAATCATCACCAGATATGAGCCAAGCTCAGTCCGCATCCAGTCAGACTGGGATTACAGTTGTATCAGCCTTCGCAATCCTAGAACTCTCAACATTCCCAGTTTGTGTCTGCTTATATAATGTGTAAAATGACCACATTATGCCACTGTAATATCACATTTTTTAAGTGGTTGATTGTTTCCATTAGGTTGTCTACTAGCCAGGCACAGTTTCATAGGTTGATTACATTTCTGAGCATATCAGTGATGCGTTCTGTTCAATATCACTCTCAAAATCATATTCCTCCTCATAGCAACATGACGCACCAAAGACAGAAGCACTACTAGAGTCACATGACTATTGCAAATTCAATGACATATTTCCTGTCCCAAATTCATGTCACATATCTTAGTTGTAATATTCATAATTGTATGCTCATATTCCAAAAGCAAACAGATACATCAATCAATGTCTTCGACGTATATGGTTCTGGACATGTGTCCTACCTCTCCACCTTCCTGCCTTTAAGGTGACTTTAAAGAGAACATTAAGGTTCACTGTTATAGAATGTCATCTGTGAGGGCACAGTACTGATATTTATTTGATTGTTACCATGCACAGTGAAGGTGTATTCTCTGTGTGGAAGTAAGACTGCTAAAAGGAAAGTCTTTCAACATATCAATGTTTCTAAAAAGTGAGTGATTCTACCTGGGATGGTTTCAGGGATTATGTGACGGTAACATGATTAGTGCCATTCATGTAGTGGACACATATTTACTTCTAAAGTGCACATTTTCCAAACTTCCATGCAGCTGAAATGTGAAATGGACGTCTTTCAGAGGAAAGTGGAATGTACTTTAAATGTGCACATGCATGGGCCTCTTCTGTGAATTTCTTTTTAAAAGCTCTATTGGAGCTAGGACGGACAGTAACCTCATACCATACAACTGTCTATTGTTGATCTTACATTCTTAATTACATATTAGAAACTAAGATAAAATACATTATGCAACTACAAAGAGGTGGCTAAAGTCAAATACATGTTTGGAAGCACTTGGATAACACTTTCAAAAGAGCCCCAGCTAATTTGTTCACTTACAAAGTGGAATCTTTTTCTGGTTGCCAAAGCTGCTACAAAAGTTGTAGCTGTCTCCGAAGTCAAGCAAGCATTCCATACCAGGTGCCCTCCACGGAATGTTGGGCTTGTCCTTTTTTAAAATAAAAATGGAAATCCTTTTGAGGGTAAACAATCAGGCTTATATTGTTCCATTTTAAATTCGTCCCATTTTAAAACTAGGGTTCAGAGCTAAAGTAAATAAAAAACAATATTACTGGGCCTGTGGTAGCGGGCCAGTAGTTATGGCTAAGTTGCTAAACCCATAGGAAGAGCACTTTTTGGGTATTTTATAACTCCACTCCCCATGAACGTATCCTCACCATACTTTGAAAAAAAGGTATATGGCCCACTCTGAATTTTCCCCAACGTTTGGTGAAGGTTCGTCAAGGGGGGTGGCAAAGTTACAGGCGGTCTCCCAATTATTTTTTTTCCCCTTAGACTGAATAGAGAAAAACTTTGCTCACGCCTACAGCCCAAACCACTAGACGGATGTTCACCAAATTTGCGACAGGAGTGGCGGCTTGGTCCCGAAAATTAGATTTGGTTAATTTGGAGTAAATCCGTACAATAGTTTTATTTTTTAAAACAACCAAAATGTAAGTAAAAAAAATTAGAGATATCTGTGTCCTGTCCACGGACTCACTCCCTGTTCGGTCTGCGGACAGGACTCTGATTGGCTTAGAGGGCAAAGTGGTGTCAGATTTTTGGAAATGCTTGCCATCTTGGATTCGCAGACAGCGGCCGATGTCCGTGGACATCGTGGTAAAAAACACAGCATTGCACTTGTCAAACCTATCAAATAATCTCGGGGGTGATGAAGATGGGATGGGATATCGCTGCAAGAAGCAAAAAAATTGGTGTTTTTGCCGCGAAAGTCAGCAAACAGTCCTTTGAAGTTGGCGGACACCTCTGCATTACAGTGTTGGTGAAAAGCAGTTCTTGGATGGCTTATAACTTTGGTGCCACATAATTAAGCATCATGAAATTATGCACTTACATTCTTGACCTGGTTACGAATGAGTCTGCAAAGTTTAGTGGGATTCAGTTAAGAGGGGGCAAAATTAGAGGGGGGGTCCCAAAATAATATAAAGGCTTATAAATGAGGTGCCATTTGACACATCTACACTTAAATTGGGGTACTTATAATAGATCTAGGTATAAATGCTTTTGTGAAGTTTGGTGGGATTCTGTCAAGAGGGGGCAAAATTAGAGGGGGGTCCCACCTTATTTCAAAGGCTTATAAATGTTGTGCCATTTGGCAAATCTACACAAAGGTGTGCAAAAACATTATGGGGCTGATTCATGGAATTATTTGCGCCGAAAAACAGAGATTTGTGCGTCATTCTTCCCGCAAATCCCCATGTGTTAAAACAAGGATTTGAGGTAAGAATGGTGCACACATCCCCATTTTTTGGCCCAAATAATTCCATTAATCAGCCCCTATAAATATAGATATACATGTTTTTGCAATGTTTGGTGGGATTTTGTCAAGAGGGGCAAAATTAGAGGGGGGTCCCAAAATATTGTAAAGGCTTATAAAAGTGGTGCAATTTGATGAATCTACACAAAAGTTTGCAAAACGGTTTTAGATCTAGATATAAATGGTTTCATAAAGTCTGAATGGATTTTGACAAGTGGGGGCTAGGATATATGTCTATTGTATGTGAATACATTTGACACTTTTGAAAAAATTAAATATGAGTGGATTTCTAGCAAACTTGTGCAAGGAGCACTGGCAAGTATCTGAAAGCATGGTTTTGCAAATGTGCCCGTGTTTTGTTTTTGAACAAGTGTCATAATGTAGATACAAAAAATAGTGATATACCTTTTTGGTGACTGAGGTATAGCCGGTAGCCATGGGCAGTGGCTAGATTGTCAAGGTCATGATCCGGACAATCTGGCTACTGGCCATGACCACGAGTGACAACAAATGGGGTAAAGTGGCCATGTCCACCTGGGACCGGCTTTGTGGTAAAGTTGTTCGAAATTGGGATAGGTTTGAAAGCGAAGAAAAATGTGCTCGTAGTAATATGGTCATAGCGTTCTCTCTTCACCTTCTGCAGGCTGCCATGGAAAGTGAAGAGGGGCACTGTATGGAACCCCACCTTCCCTTTCCATGGTGGCCATCTTCGGAAAGGATTTTCCTTCCTACACCGGGATGCCACAGGCGTCCCGGTGTAGGAAGAAAAATCCTTTTTTAGCACCCCGGGTTCCCGCTTTGGAAACCTAGGGTTCTAATGGACTTCATCCCTCATTACAGGGGCTGAAATGGGGGGGAATGGTCCGGAGACCTTGTTATCCACCCTCGCTTTGCTTGGGCTGATAACTTAGGCTGTTGGGCCAGTATCCACCACTTCAGTCCCGGGAATGGGGGATGAAAGCCACAATATTCCCATTAGCATAACACAAAATGCAAATGGAAATGTTGGAAAATCTTATTGAGTCTATGTACTTTACTGAGAAATGTAAAGTAGATGGAGTCTATACATTTTTTTTAGTTCTATTTTGTAACTCTGAATGGTGGTTGCTAAAGGAACATTTCTTTTGTTGTTTTCGGATGTATTTTGATTTTTTTGGCAGGAGAGCTTAGAACAAAAGTTGGGGAGGGAAATGAGGGAGGAGGCACCAAACACTAATATGGAGGGGCAGGTGGACAGGGGAAAACGTTGTGCGTGTGTTATTTCTAAGATAGGGGGCAGTATTTCTCATGCTTCTTGATTACAGCTTCAAAAGCACTTCGAAAGTGCTTCCCTCTGTCAAATGTTTTGTTGTAGTATGTACAGAGGACTGTTGTCTTCAGAAAAATGGATCAAGAGCCTCTTGTGTTGCTTACAAGGTAGCTGGTGGCATTTTGTGTCCCACAGAAGTAGGCTGTGTGGTTACAGTATTGCTTCAGGAAGATGAGGTGGAAGATGACAGCCATCCTACTTGCTAAGAAAGGAACAACCTTTCTGAGAACATTGCTGTCACTGGATTTAGTGTGGCAGCACATGGAGGTGGTCCCGTAGGATTACTGTCTGGGGAGTCCACAACTAAATACAATGTTGCACTCAGTGCATTTTACTTTGGTAGCTTTAGCCTTTGGTACATTCTCAACAGTGGTAAAGAAATGCCATCCCCATGATTCTCTCTGGGTGCTAGAGGTAGGCACTTCCTCTAATGCATCTTCTTGATCCTCTTCATTGTCTAGGAAGTACAGTGCTTTTTTTTTTGTTTTGAAGGTCCTCCAGCTGGTGTTGGTGGTGGCTCTTGGGGAGGAAGGATGGCATTAGCTGATGCCATTTTGTAAAATAAATAGCAGTTTGCTAACATTTTTCCAAGTATGTAGTGTGCACTAGATTGTTAATGGATAATGAGTAGGAATAGGCCTAGGAGCTGTGCAAGGGAAATTTTGAAGTTGAAAGTTCATAGATCAGTAGAAAATGCAGTTCCGAACTGCCACGAAGCACAAATCTTATCGCAAAGTGCAGACAGATTCTCGGACACGTTATCATGCCGCGCACCAGCTAATGGTCATGTGGCACTATCCGGAAGATCCGCAATGAAGTAAGATGTTCGTAGATGTCTACGAATGCAAAATCAGTTGAAATAGTTGCAAAAAGTGTATAGAAGAGTTAAACATGATGCTAGAAGGTGGACAATGGCAGAGTTTTAAGGTGACACTTTGTAAATTGGACACAAATATTGCTATATTGGGTAAGTATGATATTAGTAAGTAGTAGGAAAATAGCATGCACTGGTAAAAACCCAATGAAATTCACTGAATAAACTTTGCTAAAGGACGTTATGGTTAAGTTGCACTAATAAAAACCTGTGAAATTCAATGAAAAAATGTTGTTGAAGGAACGTTATGGTTGAAATTCACCATTTATGGTAAGTTTAGCAACCATAACTCGCACCACCACTGTGCACTGCTATGGCTAACCCTCAGGACATCAAAGATGACATCACAAATGCCATTGATGACATCTTGATGACATCACATGTGAAATTAATTTTGATGAAAAGTGCCTACAAGTGGTTGTGTTTATATTGTTGGTAACAAGATGTCAGGGCTGATCGGGAAACCTATCATGAACTACTTAATCTATTAAAGAATGTACTTATCTAAAATCATTGTATTGAAGTGTTGTTGTTAATACATAAACCTAATCATATATAAACATAGTTAATGACTGAAGCATGCACCAAAAAAGTACAATATTTATAATGTAGTAATTTCGGATAGTACAATAATGAATGCTACCTTATCAGAGCTTTGAGTAATGTTAAACATGTAATAACTGGCTAACAATTCAAGACTTACAACTCGTGTGCTAGTACAAACAATACATCTGAAGAACCACAATGCATACTAATCAGAGGCACATACAGGGACTAAAGTAAGGAAGAAAGAAACAGCATCATCAGAAAATGTTAACAACATAAAACTTTATCTTCATGTATACAAATGAATTGTGTGTTTGAGGCCTGCTCATTTCCCCATGTATGTGCACCATGAGCTGGGACCAAATCCTAAGGAACGTACTTTAAGAACATATGACAAGGTTAACGTCTAGATATATAGCACCTTTTAAATTTTAATATTCTGACTGTCAGTGAACAAAACCACCTGACCTATATATGTTAGTGAACAAAAACAAGTGGCCGAGCAATGTAATGCACCACTGATGTCATTAATGACAATTGTGATGTCATCTTTGATGTCCTGGGTGTTAGTCTTAGTAGTGCACGTTGGCGGCGCGAGTTATGGTTGCTTAGCTTACCATAACTCGTGAATTTCTTGTTTTTTTGGCTTTTACTTGTAACCATAACGTCCCTTTAGCAAAGTGTTTTCATTGAATCTTATAGATAGATATCTAGATAGATAGATGACGGGATTCACAAAGGGTATACACTAAACAGCCAAAACCAGATTTGATCACAATACACTTATCCCCCATGCTTGGTTTTCACGTTACCTTCAGATGAAATAGACACCTGATACAGGCTTCTGCCTTTGAAGATGCTCCCACAACACATGGGTCTTGTTACACCCAGGGGATCTATGGGCCTGATTCACAGAAGTGTTTTATAAAGGCACAATCCCATAGGAAAAGACTCTGTGAATCAGGCCCTTTGTGTTCTTTGGTAAGAGAACGGAAACTGTGGGATGTATTTACCCATGCATCCGAGCCCTACCTCAAAACTGTGCAGTACTGACATGAAAACATCATGATGGCAAGAGCTTCCCAGAAAATGCACAGGGAAATGCAGGAAGAATAGGCTGCCACCCATTTTTGCCGATGTTATGGGCACAGAAGGACACTGCCTAAAACCACCATTGGACTACCCGCACAGTAGTCTGAAACCATTGGGAATGGCAATGCTGATTGCCAAATGCAACCTAGAATTGTGGGGAATTCATTCTTAAATCCCAAAAATGGGTGCAGTACCAGTACTCACCATTATCCAGAAGCCGGCGTTTTAAAACCACCCTGTGTTCCTCTGAAGGCAAGCCAAAGTGTCTATTTTAAACATTGCAACATGTGCAAAATATTCACTGAACACCAGCAGACATTTGGCAGAATGAGGTTTTGTGTGCTTACAAAATCTGGGAAATGAAGAGCCCAAAACAGTGCTTATAACAAAACTGCTATGGAGTCAGCAGTTTAAGTTGCACTGGATTTAAAGACACTAAAATCGAAACTGTTTAGATTAAATGAGGGACCTATGTTTCGTGTCACATGCCTTTGCAATTGTTTAAATGTTATAGTTTTGCACTTAGAATCAGCATTCTAGCTGCATATGTAAAAATGTTTAGTTTTATTTGAATGCAGGAACTGGGGAACAAAAAGTGACATTTTATCTGAAACTGGCTTAAAGAGATTCCAATTCTGCCTGGCAACTACCCCCATCAGGAGTGAAACTTGAGTCACAGCTGTGTTCCCAGGCCTAGCTGCCCTTTTGCTGCTCACACTAAGGATATGCCATCTATCTGATAATTGAATTACCTGTGCTCTGCAGGAAAGTGAACAAAGCCCTGTCCTGGCTCAGGCAAAGGTTTTATTGGCAGGAGTCGTAAATGGTCGTAAAAAGTGGCTTCCTCCTGAGGAAAGGGGAGGGGCACTGCCTGTGAGAGCAAGCTGGCTTGGCAGAACTGGAAAAACCAGTATTTCTACCTTGTGCTGAGAGGAAACCACACCCCTTTGGAGCCAGAACATAACTTTAAAAAGATGGATCATTCATAGAGCGGACATGTGAAAATTTTATAAATGATACCATAATTCTTGTGATTTTTCTGCCCACAGTTTAAGAGGTTTTTAGAACCGGTGGTATGTTCAGGGGGGTGTTAGCGGAAAAGTGGATATTACTCTAAATGTATGCATGTTAAAAGTCTGAAACTTCATCAGTTAATGTCCATACTCCCTGCGCACATGTATGTAAAGTTGGGTCAATGTCAGAAATTGAAAAATCAGTTAAAAAGTCAATTATGTGCCATTTCTGAATGCAAGCTCTTAGAAACAGCAGATTTGGACAGAGACATGGCTAAATTCAGCCACACCATGTATATGTAATTTCAAGCAACTGTGTAACTGTGAAATATGTCTTTTATTATCAAATATAGAATGTGTGCAATCTGACAGAGGAGTGTCCTATCTGCAAGCCATAAAATGACATCCCTCTGACTCACAGTTCATTCCCCAATCAAATGATAAATGGAAGTTTGACCAATTAGAAGCTGAGAGAGAGGTAGGGTCAGTGATGCTAGAACACACCCACATTCTAAACACATAAAAGCAGACAGACAGGACAGATAGGGACCTTCAATTCCATCTGCAGCGGGACGCTCTGCCGGAAAAATCCATACTTACCTCCATCAAACCTCCAGAGAGCCAAACTAGAGACTTCAATCTATCCAGAACTAAGAGACCAGACCAGAGAGAAAGCAGTGCTGTACCCAGAGAGACCCAGACCAGCAGAGAGAGCTGACCCAGATCACTGTGAAGTGCAGAGGCCAGACCAGACCAGACCAGAGTCCAGTTTAAAACCCTGACCAGATCCGTGACGAGGCCCATTTAATTCAAGAATATAGTGTGAGTACCCAGCAGAACTGTGTAGAACCAATCTCTTAGTTTAAATTCATCTAATTCAATCTATTTAACCTAAGTAGAACTGCCTGATAGATCTAAAACTGTCACCTGTCATTTGCAAAGCTGTCACTTGTCATTTTCTAGTTGCTAGCTGCACGTGTTTTTTTTTTAACTTTAAAATTTCAAATCTGAAAAACGACCTTTATTTAATCGCTCATATCTCCGCAACCGTTTGTGCTAGAGACTTGCAGTAACTTTCATTTGGAAGATGAGATCCTAGGCTTTCCTAGGACCCCAAAACGATAGAGATAGTCCTTGTCGTTCCTCTGTAATAGCGCTCGGCGCATCCGTGAATTTTGCCGCGATTTGCAAATTTCTTCATATGTAAAAACTGCTGCTGCTTGCCTTCCATTTGCCAGAAATTCGTTTAACCTGCTAACTATCCCTGCATCATTGCTAGTGTGAGCCTGGACTAATATTAACTAGATACCACTCACCCTGAACCTCTGAAAGGGAATTAAAAGCATTTTTAGCATTTTTTTAATTCATTGCCAGCACATATCAAAGCAATTTGGGCCTGTGTTTTCAAACTTCTGTAGTCTAAGCTTGCTGGGGTGAACTAATTTACATTGATTGCATTTCTGAGAACTGTGTGTTTTCCTTCCATTTCCTTGCCTTGCATCAAGGGGGGGAGGGGATTGCCAGAGAAAAGTGATTACATTGTTTGGTTGAAATCATATTGAGTATTTTCTGTACTGCATTCATTGAATATTGCATCCACCTGAGCTTACATAAAGCATCCTCTACCACATTATACTTTTGTTCCTATTTACCAGTGTGCTACCTTATCCATTTCATGTCAACTCCTTATTGATTATAGAGAGGCGTGTTAGTGCCAGATTCTCCGTTGTTAATATTTATCATATCAGATTAAGTGTGCTATTCAATTATTAATTTATTATAAAGTGTGATATATACATATATTTTAATTTATCAAATAAACCTTTTAACTTGCAAAACAGAACTACTTCTTGGCTCAGTGGGGTCAGGGGGATTCCAAGAGAGGGGTGTTATATAGGGGTAGTCATCCAGAACGCATGAACTGGACATAAAGATATATCAATAAGGGTTTTCATTCAGTATTATAGACTAGGCGTTGACTTAGCTGTAGTGTTGAATTGAATCCTCTTACAAATTGGGGGCTCGAGCCGGACGTTTGGGTTAGAATACCACTTGTGCAGCTTAATACAGTGTGCTAACTGACGGGATACATACATCCGGTCGGATCACCACGCTGCATTACGCTGTGAAGCATTCCTCAAAAGGGACACTCCAAGAAAAGTTCTGTTCTGCAAAAATAAAATACAAACTTCTGTAAGTCAGGACAGAGACCAATCTCTAGAATGACGACCTTAGTAGACATGAAAATAGCCAGAGAGCACCTCTTGCATAAGCTATTTGTGAGAGGTGAATGGACCGAACAGGGCCAGGATGTGTGGTTGCAGGCCATCACACAACAGGTCACTGAAACAGGGTCAGATATATATAGAGATCAGGGTCCCTTACATGTGGCCCTGAGTGAACTATATATGGCTCCTAAAGCCAAAGAGGAACACAATAAGATTGCCAGGATAGCAGCATACCTGTACCTATATATGGGAGACATGCAGGATAGATGTGCTGAAAGCCAACATCTGGCAAATAGGCAACAGATGGTGTTAGAGAAGGTCCAATCTGACCTGGTCTCTTCTGAGCAGAGGCTGCAGAGGAGCCAGGAGTCAGAAAATGACAGCAGACTGTACATCACTAAAATGAAGGAGGATATGGATGTGCTGCAAAAGGAAAAGTCAGAACAGGATACCAGATTTCTGGCCTTGCAGAAGGAATACCAAGAAGGTTTGGACTCCCTACTGCAAAACCAGAAAAAGCTGGAGCAACAACTGGACTTCAACAGGGTATGTGCTGAGCAGGTAGTCACCCTGCAAGGCCACCTAGATAGAGTGAAGGCAGAGAGCAACAAACTAATTCTGAAAGACCTGGATACCCAGGCAGAGTTTGATCAGGAGCGCCAGAATGCTGGTGCCTTCCAAAGGCAAAGGGACGACCTGGCGGCACAGATGCAGGCTCTTAGTCAGGAAAGGGATACCTTAGGCCAGGAAGTCTGCCATTTAAAAAGAAAAATGGAAGAAAATCACCTGGCCCACCAGGGACTGGGTGACCTCCAAAAAGAACACCAGAACTTGGTAGAGCACACCAGAAGGGTGGAGGATGCTCTAGCAAGAAAGGAGCAGGCCAATAGGGACACAGCTCAGGAGGTAACCCTCCTGCAGCAAAGACTGGCCCAGTTCTCCAGGACCAACCAGGAAGCACAGAGGGAAAATGAGGCTCTCTGCCAGCACAATGAGAGGCTCTAGCAACAGGTAGCGATGCAGGAGAAACTGATAGAGTCGAGTAAGGCCTTGACTGAGGAACTGAAAGCACAAATGCAGGCTCTTGCATTGCAACAGGGAGCAGGGGCGGATAGAGATGAGGTCCGCTGGGAAAGAGAGACTCCTGACCATAACCGCAGGAGCCCTAACATCAGGGGCCTTCATCTCCCCCAGTCCCTGGACTCTACCACCCCCATGTCCCCTGGCGCACATGAGCACAGGGCCACAGGGATGACAGATTACTATCCAGCTAAGAGTATGGGGCTCATAGGCCAGTACCACTCAGGAATGGAGGGGTGGGCATCCGGGTATGGGCACCCAAGTACAGTACAGTTCAATGGGGAACCCCAGGAGAGTAGGCCCATTAAGGGCATCCTGAAAACCTCTGCCCAGTTAGGTAAGTGGAGGGGGTACCCATCAAATCCTGGCAGCAAGGAGGAATCTGAAGACTCCTCTGAACTGCGCAGGACACAGGAGACCAGGTCCCCACATTCTGCCAGCCATTCCCAGGCTCGCAGAATCCGGGAAAACCTGGAAGAACAGACGGGAACCTCTGGGAGCAGTGCCTCTGAGTCCGAGTACGAATGGACAAGGGTTACCCGAACCAAAAAGGCCAATAAGGCAAAAAGGGCCTTGCTTAAGGACCCCTTAAAGCAGATTAAGGCGATCAGGAGCGTCATCACGCCTTACCATAAGAACGCTAAGTATTCTGTTTGGGAGCACTTAGAGTTGTTTGAACAAATGATGGAGACTTTCCATTTGAAGGACAGCCAAAGCTGTATTCAATATGTAAAGTGGACCTTCTCCCCGGAATACTCCAGTTTCTTTGCGGGGCTGGAGGACCAAAATCATTTAAGATGGTCCACCTATAAGGCGGCCATCTTGAAACATTTTTCTGTTCACAGAAATCCTCAAGAGGCTCGCAAGGTGGCCTACAATTTGCAATGTGGGGAGGATCAGGCCCCACAAGAATTTGTGCAGGAGTTAAAGCGTGCTTTTGCGCAGACCACCAGAAGGGTGCGCACAGACAGTCGAGAATTCGTTAATACATTTTTTCATGCCTTGCCCAAATACATCATGACCCAGCTCGTGAGGGATTTTCACGAGAAAAGATCCTTAGACTGGGTCATTGAACAGGCTACCCGGATCTATGAGGTGCAGAAACCGATAGATAGCAAAAGTAATGCCCAGAAAAACCCCAAAGCCAACAGCACCCGTGCTGCTGCCAAGGTGGCAGAGGTAATGGTCACCCCCGTTTTGGATTTGGAGATGGGGGGGCCTAAAAACCTACCTGCACCTAATAATGCTAGGCCCAGGAGGTCCTCGGGTCAGTCACAGACAGGGAGCCAAGGAGGCAGCCCCACAAATGGGGTCCCTCGCTCTCCTGATTATGTAAGTCCCCGTTACAAGGGAAATCGACCCATCCTGGGTTATGTGTGGACTCCTCCAGCCCAAGGGGGGGGGGATCCAGCCAAGCACCTAACCCAGGGAACTTCCCTCCCAACTTCTCACAGGAGGGCAGAAACTCACCAAACCCTGGGCAGAACTTCTTCCCCAGGTATCCACCCAATTTCCAGCCCCAAAATCCTCCACCCTTCTTTCCCCAATTCCCTGAGCCCAGACAACCTAATCCGGGAGAGGGGAGGCCAAGGGTGGAGGGGTACCCAAATCTTCCCAACCAGGGGTACTACCAAAGAAGGGATAGCTACCCTTCCCGGGATCAGCCCAGGGGAGAAAACAGGGCCCCGTATCAGCCTAAGCGGGTTTCCCAGTTAGAGCGCCAGGTTCAAAACATGGCGCGGGATCTGGGTCACATACTGAGGGCTCAGCAGAACCCTCAGACCGGCATGCCGGCGCAGAACGCACCCAACTCTGGACCTGGTGCCCCAGAACAATGACGGGGGCAGCACCCCGATAACTCACCGGTTCCCAGGGAGGAGGCACAAAGGGAAGGGGGGTGTAAAGCCTTGGAGGAAGCTTCCTTCCTCACTTGTAAACAGCCCCTGGAAACCCAGGAACCGGAAACAAAATCTCTTGCCCCTGAAAGTCTGCCTCCTAAGGAGCAGAGGGGGGGTAGGAGAAACAAAAGACCCAAACAGACTCAGTTTGAGGAGGAGGTACAGATCTTCAAATTTGAGGGAGAGGGATCCTCAGAGGATCCTGAGAAAAGGATCTTCTCCTTCAGAGAGGGGGGAACTCCTCCCAAAGAAAAATGGGTCCCTAGGAATGCAAATCCAGACTGGGGAGATGTGGAGACTGAGCTACCGCCGCCCACCATCTCATCCCAGAACCAACAGCAAGAAAATCCCCTGGTTCAAACCCATCCTGGGGACTGCCTCCAAAAAGGGGGGGGCAGCCCAGAACAGGAACCAGGGGAACCCACAATGGCTCTGATCTCCAGTTGCCAAATTTTTCTTTCAGATTCCCAAGACTCTCCACAGAATTCTGCCCAAATCTCTTCGCTAGCAATGTCCAAAACCAGAAAATTAGCCCACCAGTTGTCCAGAAATGTACATTATCTGTGCCCCCTTGAGGAGAAGGAGGGAAGATATTATGCCCCGGTACAAGTACAGGGGCAGGGTACAATCTCGGCACTGGTGGACACTGGATCTCAAGCTACCCTTCTGTCCAGAAGGGCCTTTGATGAACTGAATGCAGGAAGGGGAGAGAATTACCAAATTCCTCTCACCTCTCTTCCTGGACAACTCCAGAACTTTGACGGGAAGGAAATTCCTGTCGAGGGGACGGCAGACTTGGACATTAAGATTGGGCGACACAAGCTGAAACACCCGGTCATAGTTGTGACCCCAGAGGGCACCCCTTGTTTACTAGGGAATGACCTCCTGAGAAGGTTGTCACCCCTAATTGATTGCGTAAACAAGGTCCTCTGGACCCAGGCTAGCCGACCAATAAAATTAAAACAGAGTGTCAACCATGTTAGTTTAAACGGCACCTGCCACATGGTTGAACAAAAAACTGACCAAGTAGAATTTCACTTCCAGAACAACCAAATTCCAGACGTGACAGTCATAGCAGTAGGACAACAGACTGGTGATGGGGGGTCCTCTCTATTTCTGAAAATCAACCTTCCTTCCAGTCTAAAGTGGTATTCCACGCTGGAAGGAAACACTCTGAAATTCTATACCAATCCACAATCTGAAACTCCCACTCCTATAGTCCAGAAAGATGTGAAATCAGCTCAGAGCCTGGCTGATATTCAGCAAATTGGAGAGCAGTTGTTCATCCCTGTTCAGTTAAATGATGGGAAGGACTCTGTTCTCGCTCGAGTGTGTGTGAACAACGGTAAGAGCTTCATCAGCGAAGCCATGTTTCGCCAACTTCCAAAAGATCCAGCCATTCCCACCTTCAAACTGATAGACAAATGGGAAATGGACCTGGAAGCACCCAATTCAAAACATCTCCTGCCAAGCAGGTGTATGCTCAAAATCTCCATTGGCAACAAGAGCATAGTCCATAATTGTTGGGTCGTGCGAGACGTCACTGCCGCCTTTTACTTAGGCAGTGACATTCTCAATCGCTTTGCCATTAGTTTGGACATAATAAACTTCAAAGCTTGGTCTCGATTAGCGGATAATCCCAGGGGCTTTGATGATCCAGAAAAAGCATTTAGGTCAGCTCAATTGCTACCTTATGCAGTTGAAATTCAGGTTAAAGAGGAAGTCACCATCCCAGAAAGGACCCGACAATTCTCCCTGGAAGTGAAAGTTAAAAGGGGACAAGAGTTGAAAAACCCTGATGCTTACATACATCTAAATGCTTCTCTCCAACAGCAAGGGTTAGGGGTCAACCCAACTCCATTAGTCAACATAGAACATGACACCATTCTAATAGAGGTGGATAACAGCGACTTAAAGAGTATTACTCTAGCCGCAGGCACCATTATTGGAATGGCGGTTGATGACCGACAGTTTTCCATCGACTTAGTAAATGAACTGTTAGGACCAATCCCCAAGGACTGCTTTCACAGTGACAGTGATGACAATACAACACCAGACAGGATCTTTACCCGGCATGGGGGGAACTTCCTGGTGTACACTTCTTGCCCCTATGGTAAGGAAGATGTGACTTGTGACTTCAGGAGGGATGAGGTGATTTTCCAGGTTCATGAAGGCTGCCTTTCCCACCTGAAGCCTCCGGTCCAAATCAGCACTCTGACCAGGGACTTCTCCACCCAGCTGGAGGAGGCCGCTGAGATAGCCAGACCAGAAGTCTTTCCAGGCTTCAGGCAGATGGTGGAAGAGAGAGTCAACCTAGCGGATGCCTGTGTGACTCTGGAACAAAAGCAAAAGTTGAAACAAGTTTTCTTGGATTTCCAAGATCTCTTTGCGGTAGACTCATATGACTGTGGTCGCACTGACATCCACACAACAACAATCCCCACGGACCCTGGCATGACTCCTGTGTTTGTGAAGCAATATCGCTTGCCTCTCGCATCAATGGAGTCCCTTACTGAAATAATTAAGAACCTTGAGTCCCGGGGAATAATCCGTCCAGTCCACAGCACCTTCAATAATCCGGTGCTGGGAATATTGAAGCCAAACGGCCAGTGGAGACTCTGCGCCGACCTTAGGGAGCTCAACAAACGTGTCCATACTTCCCGATGGCCTCTGCCCTACATTGACCAAGGGCTGGCCCAGATTCAGGGGTCACAGGTATTCACTGCAATAGACCTGACCAATGGATACTGGACCGTGCCTGTCAGCAGGGAGGACCAATACAAACTGGCTTTTACCTTTGGGGGCCAGCAGTACACCTGGACCCGGACTCCCTTCGGATACCTCAACTCCGGCAATGAATTCAACATTTTTCTACACAAGGCCATGCCTGACTTGGGTGCAAGGGGTAACCTGGCTTATGTAGATGATGTCCTCATCAAAAGTTCATCTGTGGAGGAACACATAGCGGAGATCCGTTATGTTCTGACACAGTTGAGGGCTGCCGGAGCAAAACTTTCCTTTCAGAAAGCACAGTGGTGTAGAACCCGTGTTAATTTCTTGGGGCATGAGATTACTCCTCAGGGTCTCTGTCCCCAGGAAAAGAAAGTGGAAGCACTTCAGAAACTGAAAGACCCCACAACTCTGCGGGAACTAAGGAGCCTCCTTGGACTGACTAATTACAGCAGAAAGTTCATTGAGGGCTACGCAGAGATCACCAGACCCCTGATTCATCTCCTGAAGGGGGGGGTCAAGTGGGAATGGGGTCCAGAACAAGCCGAGGCAGTAAAACAACTCAAAAGAAGCCTCTCACAAGCGCCTTGCCTAGCTTACCCGGTCAGAAACAAGGAGTTCTTCCTGGAGACAGGGTTCTCTAATACGTGCTTGACGGCAGTATTATATCAAAAGCATGACAAGGTCAATAAAGTAATCTCCTATGCGAGCAAAACTTTATCCTCTGTGGAGGAAAAATTCAACGATTGTGAGAAGGCACTCCTTGAAGAATTACCGCCCGTTTATCCAGGGGGAACACATCATAGTGGAGACTCCACACCAGCCTCTGCAATATCTCCAAAGTGACAGAATCCGGTCCGGAAATGTGAGTAATTCCCGAATTACTTCCTGGATTCTGTCAATGCAAGGCTTTCCTGTGGAGGTCCGATATGGCCAAAACAAGAAGAGTCCCCTCGCGCAAGGTCTGGCTGACTTGCATGATTGTGCCAGAGAAAACTGTCTCGAGGACGAAAGTCTAAAAATCAAGGACAACACGGAGGCATACCTTAATTCCCCACACAAAGTCTTTGAAGAAGACAAGTGTGAGGGAATGCCCACTGTCTATGTGGATGGATGCTCTTACCATGTTGACAACAACGGGGAGAAAGAACTGGTGGCCGGCGTAGGGAATGCATGGGTGAATGAGTTCCCAGAACCCTCAGCTGGATACAAAATCGGTCCACGAAGTAGTCAGGTGGCAGAATTGATGGCTGTGCATCATGCCATCCTCACTGCTGTCCAGCATCAACTCCACGAACTGGTCATAATCACAGATTCGTATTATGTACGGAACGGGTTTGTGGAGCACCTGGTTAATTGGAAAACCAGAGGCATGTTCTGTGCTAACAACAAACCCTTGAAACATGGGAAGTTGATCCAAAACATTGATGATCTGGTCACCTCGAATGAGATGACCATCTATTGGAAAAAGATCAAGGGTCATTCCAAAGTAGAGGGACCAGACAAAACTGGAAATGACTTAGCTGATCAGCTGGCCAAAACCGGGGCCATCCAAGGGGATCTAATTGAGATTGAGTCCCTGTTGGGGGTAATCCAGGTCACTGCCATCACTAGGTCCCAGACAAATGCTCACAACGACCTTTCAATTGTACAATGGAGTAAGGAGACCCCTGATGCTGATTTGATTACCGCTCAGAAGGGGGATCCAATTATTGGTAAATTTTACCAGCATCTTGAGGACCCTGAGAACTTTCCCCTGACGGATACCGATTACATTGGGAAAGAGGACCTAAGAGTGTTGATGAAATGTCCAAAAATGTTCCGGATTCAAGATGGTTTGCTGGTAAGGAAATCCAAAGCTGGCCACGATCAGTGGGTGGTTCCTACCTCATTCCGAAGCCTGATGTTAAGTCACGCCCATGATGCGGCCACCACCGGTCATAGGGGGTTTCACACAACATTGGAAATCTTAAGAGAGGTTGCATACTGGCCACACATGGGGCAGGACCTCGACCAATACTTGAAGGGGTGTCTTGTGTGTGCACAATTTCAGCCATCATCCCTTACGCACCGGGCGCCTTTACAAAAGATGGGAATGACACTGCCATGGTCAGATTTACAAATGGACTTTGTAGGCCCTGTGATTCGCTCGGCTAGGGGGAATAAGTACATGTTGACCGTGACATGCTTGTTTACCAAGTGGGTGGAATGTCTCCCAGCCCCAAATTGCAAGGCAGAAACTGCAGCTGCCTTGATGATTAACCACATCTTTTCCCGTTTTGGTCTACCTCAAAGGATTGAGTCAGACAGAGGTAGCCACTTCACCAGTGAAGTAATGACAAAGATGTGGGAGATACTGGGGGTCAAGAGAAAGCTGCATATTGCTTATAGGCCAGCTTCTTCTGGGGCAGTAGAGAGATATAACCGGACAATTGTGAGCATATTAAAGAAGTTTGTGGCAGATTCTGGGCCAAGTTGGGATATCCGATTACCTCTGGTCCTAATGGCCATCAGATCTACCCCTTCATCTGCAACCAAAATGTCACCATTTGAGTTGATGACTGGGCGCAAGATGGTGCTTCCTCAGCATTTGCTCTACAGGACCCAAGAGCAGACACTGCTAAATGCCTCCACTACTCATGAGTATGTAGAGAATTTAAGGAAACACCTCCAACATGCTTTTGCTTATGCTCAGCGGAATCTAGAAAGATCAGCTGATAGCATGAAGACCCATTATGACCTGAAAACTTTCAGGAAGGAATATCAGGTGGGAGACCGGGTCTATCTATACAACTTCCAAAGGAACCAGGCCAAGCAGCGCAAATTTTTGCCTACATGGAAGGGACCCTTTGAGATCATCGACAAGATCTCCCCTGTGGCCTACAAGATCCGCATCCCCAAAGGCGGTTCGGCAGAGGGGGAAGACAAGTGGGTCCACATAAACCAGTTGAAATGTTGCCATCCCAGGCACACTCTGCAACAACTGGAGGAATCCTCTGGAATCCTAGCGGGTACTGTCTCAGATTAATTCCATTCCAATCATAAAACATACCACATCTAGTCTCTAAAATATTGTGATTTGCATGAAACTGTCTCTTAGTTATACTGTTTTTTATCCAAATAAGAATGTAATGTTTCGTCATGATGAAATGCATATGCTGTCCCACCATCTCAACAGTGGTGGAAAAACGTCTATGAGTAGGTATTGCCGCTCTTCCTTTGTCGTCCTAGGAGAAAGAAGACCTTGAGACTGGCCAAGGAGGACGATCAGGAGACCGGGAACGAAGATCCAATGGGCCCAGTGGACCGCCCAATATTCCCATCAGGACCGGCGAGGAGAACCGATCGATCAGTACCGGATGGAGGAAAAGATGCTGAACTGTGCCATCTATTGGAAGAAGATGAGGAAACATCCCAGGTCTTGCGAGTCCCATTAGTGAAACCGAATGGCCATCGCAAGAGGGGGGCTTGTGGGATGTATTTACCCATGCATCCGAGCCCTACCTCAAAACTGTGCAGTACTGACATGAAAACATCATGATGGCCAGAGCTTCCCAAAAAATGCACAGGGAAATGCAGGAAGAATAGGCTGCCACCCATTTTTGCCGATGTTATGGGCACAGAAGGACACTGCCTAAAACCACCATTGGACTACCCGCACAGTAGTCTGAAACCATTGGGAATGGCAATGCTGATTGCCAAATGCAACCTAGAATTGTGGGGAATTAATTCTTAAATCACAAAAATGGGTGCAGTACCAGTACTCACCACTATCCAAAAGCCGGCGTTTTAAAACCACCCTGTGTTCCTCTGAAGGCAAGCCAAAGTGTCTATTTTAAACATTGCAACATGTGCAAAATATTCACTGAACACCAGCAGACATTTGGCAGAATGAGGTTTTGTGTGCTTACAAAATCTGGGAAATGAAGAGCCCAAAACAGTGCTTATAACAAAACTGCTATGGAGTCAGCAGTTTAAGTTGCACTGGATTTAAAGACACTAAAATCGAAAATGTTTAGATTAAATGAGGGACCTATGTTTGGTGTCACATGCCTTTGCAATTGTTTAAATGTTATAGTTTTGCACTTAGAATCAGCATTCTAGCTGCATATGTAAAAATGTTTAGTTTTATTTGAATGCAGGAACTGGGGAACAAAAAGTGACATTTTATCTGAAACTGGCTTAAAGAGATTCCAATTCTGCCTGGCAACTACCCCCATCAGGAGTGAAACTTGAGTCCCAGCTGTGTTCCCAGGCCTAGCTGCCCTTTTGCTGCTCACACTAAGGATATGCCATCTATCTGATAATTGAATTACCTGTGCTCTGCAGGAAAGTGAACAAAGCCCTGTCCTGGCTCAGGCAAAGGTTTTATTGGCAGGAGTCGTAAATGGTCGTAAAAAGTGGCTTCCTCCTGAGGAAAGGGGAGGGGCACTGCCTGTGAGAGCAAGCTGGCTTGGCAGAACTGGAAAAACCAGTATTTCTACCTTGTGCTGAGAGGAAACCACACCCCTTTGGAGCCAGAACATAACTTTAAAAAGATGGATCATTCATAGAGCGGACATGTGAAAATTTTATAAATGATACCATAATTCTTGTGATTTTTCTGCCCACAGTTTAAGAGGTTTTTAGAACCGGTGGTATGTTCAGGGGGGTGTTAGCGGAAAAGTGGATATTACTCTAAATGTATGCATGTTAAAAGTCTGAAACTTCATCAGTTAATGTCCATACTCCCTGCGCACATGTATGTAAAGTTGGGTCAATGTCAGAAATTGAAAAATCAGTTAAAAAGTCAATTATGTGCCATTTCTGAATGCAAGCTCTTAGAAACAGCAGATTTGGACAGAGACATGGCTAAATTCAGCCACACCATGTATATGTAATTTCAAGCAACTGTGTAAATGTGAAATATGTCTTTTATTATCAAATATAGAATGTGTGCAATCTGACAGAGGAGTGTCCTATCTGCAAGCCATAAAATGACATCCCTCTGACTCACAGTTCATTCCCCAATCAAATGATAAATAGAAGTTTGACCAATTAGAAGCTGAGAGAGAGGTAGGGTCAGTGATGCTAGAACACACCCACATTCTAAACACATAAAAGCAGACAGACAGGACAGATAGGGACCTTCAATTCCATCTGCAGCGGGACGCTCTGCCGGAAAAATCCATACTTACCTCCATCAAACCTCCAGAGAGCCAAACTAGAGACTTCAATCTATCCAGGACTAAGAGACCAGACCAGAGAGAAAGCAGTGCTGTACCCAGAGAGACCCAGACCAGCAGAGAGAGCTGACCCAGATCACTGTGAAGTGCAGAGACCAGACCAGACCAGAGTCCAGTTTAAAACCCTGACCAGATCCGTGACGAGGCCCATTTAATTCAAGAATATAGTGTGAGTACCCAGCAGAACTGTGTAGAACCAATCTCTTAGTTTAAATTCATCTAATTCAATCTATTTAACCTAAGTAGAACTGCCTGATAGATCCAAAACTGTCACCTGTCATTTGCAAAGCTGTCACTTGTCATTTTCTAGTTGCTAGCTGCACGTGTTTTTTTTTTAACTTTAAAATTTCAAATCTGAAAAACGACCTTTATTTAATCGCTCATATCTCCGCAACCGTTTGTGCTAGAGACTTGCAGTAACTTTTTGGAAGATGAGATCCTAGGCTTTCCTAGGACCCCAAAACGATAGAGATAGTCCTTGTCGTTCCTCTGTAATAGCGCTCGGCGCATCCGCGAATTTTGCCGCGATTTGCAAATTTCTTCATATGTAAAAACTGCTGCTGCTTGCCTTCCATTTGCCAGAAATTCGTTTAACCTGCTAACTATCCCTGCATCATTGCTAGTGTGAGCCTGGACTAATATTAACTAGATACCACTCACCCTGAACCTCTGAAAGGGAATTAAAAGCATTTTTAGCATTTTTTTAATTCATTGCCAGCACATATCAAAGCAATTTGGGCCTGTGTTTTCAAACTTCTGTAGTCTAAGCTTGCTGGGGTGAACTAATTTACATTGATTGCATTTCTGAGAACTGTGTGTTTTCCTTCCATTTCCTTGCCTTGCATCAAGGGGGGGAGGGGATTGCCAGAGAAAAGTGATTACATTGTTTGGTTGAAATCATATTGAGTATTTTCTGTACTGCATTCATTGAATATTGCATCCACCTGAGCTTACATAAAGCATCCTCTACCACATTATACTTTTGTTCCTATTTACCAGTGTGCTACCTTATCCATTTCATGTCAACTCCTTATTGATTATAGAGAGGCGTGTTAGTGCCAGATTCTCCGTTGTTAATATTTATCATATCAGATTAAGTGTGCTATTCAATTATTAATTTATTATAAAGTGTGATATATACATATATTTTAATGTATCAAATAAACCTTTTAACTTGCAAAACAGAACTACTTCTTGGCTCAGTGGGGTCAGGGGGATTCCAAGAGAGGGGTGTTATATAGGGGTAGTCATCCAGAACGCATGAACTGGACATAAAGATATATCAATAAGGGTTTTCATTCAGTATTATAGACTAGGCGTTGACTTAGCTGTAGTGTTGAATTGAATCCTCTTACAAAACCTCTCCCGTTTTGGAGAGACTGGACTACCCAACAGGTAGGGATGGAATCTGGAACTTTGGCTGAAGCTGAAAGAGAAAAGGATATTCTTGAGAAGGGGTCAATAGTATGGGAATCATTCGATGTATGGCACACTTGGATGAGAGGACTTCCAGGGGAATACAAGAGGACAGAAACCTAAAGAATGAACACTTTGGCTGTCTTGGTTGTTACTGTACATATTTCCCTTCTTATCCACACACCCTCAACCTCTTACACATCCATTCATACACACCTCTCTATGTACCCATTCATGAAGTAAGCAGAGGCATCAATACATTTCTGAGTGATGCACTATCGCCCAGCCTTTATGCTTAAAACAGAGCCCAGACAAATGACCTTCAAAAAAAGAAAAGAAATCCCATGTTCTTTTCTCTAATTCCTGATCCTCCACTTTGGATATGTCACTGTCACTAGGTTGAGTTACTGGTACCTCTAGATTTTTGGTTTCTCAATGAGTGTATCAGAAAAATACAGCACCCCACTCATTCACCCTCACTCATGCAATCTGAATTGATTTAGTCAGTTTTAAAAATATCATTCTCGCTCTGACATAAAACATCCCGATCCAAGGGACATTCAGAAAGTATGAAATGATGTGTATGTTAGCTTAATGAACAATTCAAGTGAAAGGTGATTTGAAATTGCTTTAGTGTTGGGAGAGGTTTTGTGATTTGATTTGCTTTACTGTGTGAATACAGACTCTCTTGTTGGCTTGTTCAGCACTGTCTTGATCAATGGCATTGGTCGATTGTTGGCCATTGGAATTGGATTCACCAGCAAGTGGTGGTTGACTCTGCCACACTCAAATTCTGCCAACTTCCTCTTATGGAAGGCACACAAATGGGCGTTTGAAAAATCATGACTGCTGAAATAGAAATTAAAAATAATATATTGGTGGGATTTCGAAAATTGCTCCAAGGATAGATTGTTGAAGGTTTATGAGAGGAGCAATGTAAGATGGAGGATCCTGTAAGATTTCACTCACAATAGTATTAAACTTCATATGGATTTGAGGGTCTCCTAAAATCCGCTGTGGATCCGGGAATGGGTGAACTGCAGAACTGCTGTTCCAGGCACACACCCCCAACTTCTTAGTCCAGTGCTGGACGACTGTCATGTGACCTGGAGTACCCAGCGTCCCACTCATGCCTGACATGGAGTACCCAGTGTCCCACTCATGCAACTCAGCCTAAAGGAGTGCATGTTAATGCACATCTTGATAACTCGTTGCATTCCCCCTTTTAACATTCCTTGTTGTGGATGGTAGACATAATAATTCTCAACTGAATAATTTGCTTCTTTTCCTGACGAACATAGAAATGTGTGTCTATTTGTGATTCCTGCCGAATGTCCCCATATCAAGCACACTTTAAAAACGAGGCGAATGGCATTCTTCAATGGCACATTCAGTGCTTCTTCTGAAGAAGGACATTTAGAGGGATCTGACACCAATGTTCACTTCATCGGTTCCAGTTTGTTAAGCACTTCCCTACCACGCACTCATACCCCATAATCAGTGCACATAATTTGGAGTAGCAGTCATTGCTAATTTCCCTAATTCGCAGTGGCAGCATACAGTGCGGAAAATTAGGTTCATTGCACCCTCCGCTGTTTATCTTAGTCTTGTAAATGAAACAATTCATCAACCAGAACAGTCGAGAATCCTTTTTTTATGCATTAAGAGTAGTTTTCTGAGGCCTCTGAGACTGCTTCAGAGCCGCATGGCAGCAATGACACAGAGCTCCAACTTCTCATGAGGCCATTGCCCGGTACCCTCTAGCCATGCGGCACGCAGTTTGACCAAAGGTCTTCTCTGCTCGCCGAAAAATAAAAGGGGCTGCACCATAAGCGTATTGTTATGGCATATTTGGTTCAACACTGAAAATGTTTGCAAAAACATGAAGCAAAAATGATTTAGCCAGTCATTAAATGTATGAAATGTTTCATGTGCCGTTATGTGTTCATCGTGTAGACGGTACAGAATATCCTGCACATTCCTCTATTGCACATTATATATATTTTTTGTATTCATTATTATGAATCTGTTTATCCTCTGCTCTGCACCTTCCACTCTGCACCTTCCATGCACCTTTCCCCTTTCCCTTCCCACTCACTTGCACAATCTCAGTGTCACGGGCCTAGTAAGATCGTGGTTTTGTTCTCCCCTGTTCCCCTCTCTTGCCTTGTCGAGCTCTGAAACACTTGTGTACGACCTTGATACAAATACAATATCATATCATGTTCATATTGGCATTTCAATTCTAGCATCACTTGATCAAAGGCAAGAACATTTGCAAGAGCTCTGGCACGTCATTTTTATAATGAGGCTAATAGTCGATGTTCCTCTAATTTCCGATTCCACATCACTCTAGGCTGCACACTGATATCATCTCTACCTATTCTGCTCATAAACATAATAGAATCGATGTCAGTGTTCCTCAAAACACCACTTAGTGAGCAGTTAGATTCAGTTTGAATTGGATTTAGTGGTAGTGTTCTCAAAATGTGTATTTTAAAACTGCTTTAGCAGGAAGCCAGTGCAATATTTTGACTGCATTGTCCTGGATCCAGTATCCACCCAAAAACCTTACACATCTGATTCAGAAACAGCCCACGCCATTCTCCCATTGAACAACGCACAGTGTTTAATGGTTTTCAGCCAATATTAAGCAGTACCAATGTCATGACTTGAACCCAGGTCGTTAACACAAGACGGCATGAAAGTCTGATCACAATGCTTGGTAAAACGTTCATTTGGATTGCACTCTGCATGTGTAAAGGATTGCCATCTGGCAAGGATGTAAAGCCCTGGCTTTTTTGATTTTTATTAATTATAAGCAATGCGCTAACCAGACCCGCCTTTCAGCAAACTCCAGGCCCAAACCATATTGTATGCCTGTGCCCTGCTGCTTCAGTATCCCGATCTGCTGCACATGCCCTGCAGCGGGCCAGAGCAGGATCGGAGTTCACATGTGACCCCTTGACAGCTTCAGTGACATACTTAAAATGAATCACCATTCTGGTGGCAGTTATAATATTTTTTAAAAAGCCATACCTACGTTTGGGCTATGGTGGAGGGTTTCATAAAATAATTAAAGCCACACCAGAATCTATGTCATATATGTGTCAACAATGTGAGGCAAGACAGCTGTAGGCAGGGTGTGTGTGTTCACTGCAGGCTTTTTCTGCTGCACCCAGCAGTACCGTAGCCAGTGTGGACTGCCTTCTAATGATCATTTGTGAGTTCAGATAGCACCTCCCTGTGGCAAGACAGCCCCATAGTAGGATCTGTCCTGGGAAACTGGAATCAATCGGCACACCCCACACAATATTACTAGCCTCAGACCATAGTGTTGCATATGAAAGGGCCTTCAATTGTATGGGTCTGAAAAGGGGCAAGGTTATTTTAGCCAGATGGAGCTCAGCATAAGTTGGGAAGGGTTCCACCATCCTGTTTCTCTCTGTAACTTGCTTTCCTTGATGTCTCCTCCACTTTCTTTAGTATAATGAAAGAATGCAAGGACCACTTCTCAAAACACTAGGGATTGGACTCCCCAATGCAGGCGTTCTTCTGTTCAATCATCTGTGGAATTGTGCCTATAAAAGAGGGAGCCTACCACTTCTTCTCTGATTCCCGTTTTGACCAAACAGGACATTAGAAAGATTTCATTTGGACCTCTTTTGGGAGAATTGATCTTTACAAAGCCCTTAGCCATTGAGGTGAAGAATGAAGATTCTGCACGCCCAGGCAAGTACTGCTCTCTAAACACTTGCAGGGCACATTGGCGGGACTCTTGCTGACCTCCCTAGGTTGAGAGAGCAGAACCTGCACAGACTCATCCTATTCTGTAGCCCCTGCAGTGAGATTCACAGCATGTGGAGGGCCAGAACTTCCAGGATGCATTTTCTGCCATTTCAAACAGGTCATACCGCATTTGACCTATGTTCACTGCAGTAAAACCAGAGGGACCCACCTTTGCTGCTTTTGGTAAATCATCAAACCTTGGAATGACCGCTGCTTTGTATCAAATGAACCAGCTCATTGCTACACTGTTGCAAGTGAAGCACATTATCTGTTTGGCTCAAACACATTTCAGACCAACTCAAACCACTGCCCCTTCGAACACTGCACCAGATCACCAAGGTTACTGCATCAAACTGACAGGCCCCAGCTCGAAATGCTGGAGCATCGTGTCACTCGCTGACATGGACAAATGGTTACCAATGTCTCAAACTGACTCGACCGTGGATCTGACACTGGTGAGCAATTGGAACTGCACATCCAAAATGCTGCACTAGAGCTACACAGAGCTCCAACTTCGAACAAAATAGACACCATTACACTGTTTGACACAGCAAGAGTGACCAGACTTGAAACTGATACAGCAGTGCAGCTCAAAACTGGGCGTGATGCTGTTGAACTACCAAACACTGGATAGTACGTTGAACTGACCCTGTTCCATTTGTCTAGCTTTTGGAACCCTAGAGTCAGGCTAAGTTCCTTTTTCACAGTTTTCAAAGAGGAATATATCCTTTTCAAATTCGTTGTTACATTCCTGGCCTGTATTTTCTCCCTGCTGAAAACCTAGTGTGCTTCACCACTATGTACTGTGTTTCTTATTTGCAATGGCCATTTCTTTTATTTTGAAATGTTGTACTTTGCTTTTTGCGATGCTACTAGATTAAATTAACACCCCTTTCTGAGAGTATATCCTTCCCTCCTCCCATGTTACCATGAAGGAGGTATCTCTCAGCTGTGTGTATTTTACCTCTATGATTGGGATCACTGTTCACTGTTGGCATGTAGAAATTGAGGGCTTACTAAGCGGTTTAGCCACAATTTATCCTTATATTCAGTTTGTCAAAGCAGGAAATTCTAAAATGCTGCTACCTCGGTTTAAAATGTGTGCACCTTTTATATTTTGCCAGTAAAATTGTAAGAAGCACTCATCTTCTGGGTTATTTTCCAGGTGTTGTCAAATATAGATTTAAATTGGTCAACATCAGATTCAAGGGGGTTCTCCAACCCACCCCCAACAAGACCCGCACAAATTGGATTGTTTTAGGTTGTTTTACGATGTGTAACTGCCCCATGAAATACGAATTCAACAGCACCACAACCAGCAATCAGAAACAATCAGAAATGAGTTTGCAAATAGAATTTATGTAGTTGATCTTTTCAAATTCAAAGTTGAGTCAAGCAATGCCCTACTTAAATTCTCAAATTAAATGGGAGTCACCTCTGCCTCAGTAGAATCAAGTTATTTAATCAAGCTTTCATACGTGAACACAAATACTGTTATGTGAGATTTTCAGCACAAAATATCCAATTTAATTTAATTGCAACTATTATAAGCAGACACTCCCCATTTCAAAACACGTGGGGTGCTGTTCACAATAAGGCTTCAATCACGTAAGTTGTCAAATATCGAAATAAGAAAGTCAAGATTGTGCATGCGCTAAAATATTTTATACAACTAAACTTAATGTACAAACCTCTAACTCAGTGCTGCCTCTCAATATTCACTAACATGTCTGAATTTTCAACAACTTGATGCAATTCATTGAATATTTTCCAGGATATATGGATACCATAAAAACTACTCCACTAATTCTAGGACAAACATTGTCCTGATGCATAAATGCATTTAAGGAACATGATATGTGCACTAGGGATAATTTTGCTATAGTGCTAAATGCACTTGAATAGGTGTAACTTTCCATAAAACAAATGTGTTACTTTTCAACATGACCTGGGTGAAAGTTTGACAATTCCATGGTGTTGAGATGGTACATATTTCATAATGAATCAGTCCCCCTTAAAAACAGCCCCAGTTTAATTGGTTTGTCAGGAAATTATTAATACATGTCTTTATTGCCTATGGCATTCACCCTAAAACAGATCTCTAAAGTGACACTTTTAGAAGTGTGCCCTGTATTTACCATAAATCACAGATTGAAGACAGGGGCCCTCATTACGGCTTTGGCAGTAGCCATGCTGCTCTTGGCGGCATGGCTGCCTCCAAAACCGGGTCCGGGGTCCCTAAATGGGGAATTACCAGGCCATTCCAAGTTAGGAGGGTATGGTAATTCCTCCCTCAGGGAACCCGGGCCCGGACCTTCCCCATTCCCATAGGGCTCAATGGGAATGGGTGCAGGGAGCTAACAACGGGCCGATTACGACCGGCCCATTGTTAGCTCCCTGGTCCCCTCGTGGGACCTGGTAACGATGCCTGGTTTTACCAGGCGTCCTTACCGGGTCCCGCGAGGGGGCCTCGTAATCAGGCATAATGGGAATAACGGGTCCGCATCTCGCCTGACTCGTAATGTGGCCCAGACTCTCCTCAGTGATTGCACCAAAATATTAATATTGTATGTATTCACATTCACCAAAGTAACACACTTGAACACTCATTTACAAACTGGATGCCCTTCCACAACATTTCTTTCTCTACTAAACATATTAGTCAATCACTAACGCAGCTCCGTGGCATACTAGAAGAAGGTATTTCAATGAGAACAATAGCGATGAGAGTATGAAGCTACCTCCCGCTCTTCTGGGCAGGTCTAATAGTCTCTCTCAAAATGCAGCACAGAAATTAAGAATAATAGTGCACTGGTCAGCGTAAATATTTTCTAAAAACGTACTCATTTATTACACAGTTTCTCATAAATGTCACATATAGAAACAATATACAGTTAAACATACATACACTTAAACAAGTGTGGGTTAGTCAAAGTGTGATTGTATCATCGATAAGACAAATTTAGATGGTTCATACAAAATTGGTCTGGCAGGGTATGCTTCTGAACAAAGGCTATTCAATCCTGCAGTGCTCCAGATTTTGAACATAAACAATTAGCATGTGTTGTGCACAGGAATGTCTTCTAACACATTCCCCTATGGGGTATACAAGGAATGGTTATCTTACCCACTGCAGGATGTGATCTATATAATGTTGTTGACACAACGTGTTTCGGCCCTTCCCAAAGGAGATAAGCACATCCAGGCGATCACCTACATCAAGTAAATGGTAGTTTCATGCAGCTACACAATATGTTTTGTGTGGCTTTTCCAAACTGTTATAGTTTTGCGCAGTGCCATCTGTAACTTTGCACAGAGTTTTGATTTGTGTAAGGTTCACGCAGTGACAAGAGAAACTTTGTGTGTGCCTTTTATGATCTATGCAAGTTTGCTGCAGCCACATGACTCACCTTGTGCAGGTCTTTTTCAAACCATGTGAGTTTCTCACAGCAACACAAATGTCTTGGATGGTTTACCCTGATCCATGCTAGTTTTCTGCAGCGACACGAAAAACTTCATGTAGGCCTTTTTACAATCTATAAGATTTTGGCTCTGCGGATCGAGAAACTTTGCATAGGTCATTTGATCCGCGCCAGGTTCATGCAGCAGCATGAAAAATGTAGCAGCGGCATGAGAAACTTTGTGTCACTCTTTTCAATTCATATAAGGTTCACACAGCGACATGAGAAACTTTGCACGGTTTTCCACGATTCATGCTAGTTTGCCCAGTGACATGAGAAACTTCATGCAGTCCTTTTTTTAATCCATCCAACTTTTGCGCTGAAGCATAAGACACTGCACACCAGTTTTTCGACCAATGCTAGGTTCACGTAGCAGCACAACAGACATTGCACATTGCTTGTCTTGATTTGTACTAGGTTCACGCAGCAGCATGACAAAGTTTGTGCCATTATTTTTTATTCATACTAGGTTCACACAGTGGCATGAGTAACCTTGCGTGGATCTTTTCAGTTCACACAGTGGCACAAGAAACTTTGTGACACTCTTTTCAATTCACACAGCTGCAAGATAAACATTGCACCGCTCTGTTCGATATACAGAGGTGGTGGAACCTGTCCAGCTTGTCAAAGTTCAAAATAAAGAAACGGTTTTTCCATAGGTATATAACATAAACCATCACGATCCACAACAAAAAGTACATTCTCTCCGTGGTCACAGATGAAGGGGAATTTCGTTAATCATCCTTAAACAACTAAGTGGGTCTCTCCTCAGGAGATTCCAGTCTTGCTTGATTCGATTCTGGTTCCCCTTGGGGTGATTCTGTACTTGCTTTAATGTGCCCTCCATGCTCCCTTTATTCTCCTCTTTCTAGTTTATTCCTAGTTTTATAGGGGGATGTGTAACCCCTCCTAATATATATTTCTCTTTGTTTTGGTGTGCAGCTTAGACCTGGGTTTGTAGGTCTCACCTAGCCACTCCTAGTATGTATGTTGTCTTTCTCTCTAGATCGGATTGCCCTTAATATGGATCTACATTCTTTGTTGCTTCTACTGTTCCTACAGGTTGGTCTCTGTGCCCCGCTTTACTGGAATTAACCTGCATAACTTCTCTGGAGAAGGTCCTGCTCCAGCAGGATGGCTTTGACCCTTTGATGCTGACATTGTTCCCAGCTTCTGGGCATTCTCTTCTGAGGAAAAGCTTGCTGCTATGTTTCTCTCTCTCTGGTCCTACATAGTTGTAGCGGAGGACTTGTTCCTTTCTCGCTCACCAGATTGATCAAGGTTTCCTGGGCTCCAGGCCCACTACATCTTCTGTGTGGCCACGCCTTCCCTAGAGGCTGGCTCCATTCGGCCTTTCAGATTCTGAACATCCCTCTGCCTCATTGGCCATGTTTCAGCTTCTCTCATGTTTCTTTTCTTTATTTTCTCTGGTTATCCCTCTGGACCACCTTCTGGATCCATCTCCGTGCCCCAGCCGGCACAGCTCTGCAGTGCAGCTCGACCTCCAAATGACGTCTGTACATAAGAGGCTCACCACTGCGTATCGCTTCTCCGCCTACATTCAAGGGGGAAAGCTATTTTATATTTGTTACCAGATACTAAAGGGTTGTGTTGAACTGTCAAGCCTAATAATAGGCCAACATTACCCTCATCCACTGTTCCAATGCCCTTTCTACTGTATTTGGAGTTGTACAACTGACAGATCCACTTCTGGTATTCCCATATATGAATACAATGCCTCAGTTATAGGGAGTTCCTTACCAGAATGGGATTCCATTTCCCCTGGTGGGGAGTCACTCTTAGTGAGGTCCCACTTTCCCAAACACCTATGCAGGATTTTGCTTAGCACATTCATCTTCCTTGACTCACAGTTGGTGGCTCCGCCATGGAAGAAGAGATGAAACCTCCAGATTTGTCAACAAACAATAGTACTGTACTAATGTTAAAAGTTGCCAGCCCAAATGTCAGCTAACACACTCTGTACAGAGCTCTGCTGCTCACAAGGTAAGTCCACACTTTAAATAATAAAAGAAATCATAAACAAAAATAAAATACTGGGTTATAACCCCCAATCTCTTGTTGTTGTCACTGATGGTGGGGGCTACTACAGTGGTATGGTTTATGCCTGCTGTTCTATGCCCACTGCATACATTATTGTGCAATATTTATAATGTGTGTGTCTTAATAGCTTTCCTGTGGTACGTTTAAGTGGGTTAGCCGGCTAGTCTGTCTTCTAGAATAGGTTTCTCAGTGCTATGTCTTCCTTCCTTTCCCCTAACAATCTATCCCTCTAGTAAATCAATTTTGTACCAGAGCTAGGTCTGTGTGGGCTATCCAACAGGTGAGGATGATTTCTGGCTACACATAACTTCTTAAGGGATCCATGAATGTGCCTTTCCACTCTGTCCCTTACACAGAGGCAGGAACTGGTACTCTGTCCCCAGTCTCCTCTTCCTGAGACATTGGGTGCGGGAACACCTCTCAATACTCTTCTGTTGCTCTCGTGTCTACTATCATACAGCCACCTCCTTTTTTACCTCTGCCCTCATCAACCCCTAAACCTCCGCTTTACCTGTCTCTGCTCTTGTGTTACACTATCTCACTAAAAATTCGAAGTTTCATACAAGGTTCCATATTTTTCAGGAATTCTTTGTCTGTCCTGGCTGATATCACCACCTCATTATTTTTAGTCACATTTTCCATATCACACACCTCACCAGCTCCTTCAACCACAGACTCTGTATCAAGATATCATTGTCATGGGATGGCCTCTTCCAAAGTACCAGCCTCTTCCATTGGTTCACTGTGACTGCTTTTGCTCTTTCTTATCCTTCTCATGCAAATCTGCTAGTCCTCAAGCACTGTGAATCCCACATCCCATCATTTTTCCCCCTGAGGCCCAGTCCACCTATTTCTTACTCTTTCTTGCATGCATGATAGACTACATTGACGTTTGACAAGAAGGTTGGAGATTAGTCCAGTGCTTCATCTTCCCCCAGACACACACATCAGCTAACACAACATATTTCCTCAAATCCAAATACAAAAAGAGAGAAGTGGCAAATATAAACCATGGATTCACGCAAGACTTACAAAATGGGAAAGGTTTCTCGGAGCACACACACTGTAGAGAAGGCAATAAACATTTATTTTGTTTGACACAATAACAAAAATTGTGCAGTGGGTAGCACATGAGGAACTTGCTTTTTAATGTTTTATTAGGGAGTAACTGTAAACAATGGACGATAAGAGAGGTGGTCCAAAAAAAACTCATAGTCTCCAGAACATTCCAAAATGATGTCAAAAACATACATTTTAGTGTTGGTGCTATGCATTCCCTTCTCTAAAAGTTAAACAAAATCCCTAAAGAAGTAGTACCTGAGCCTTTTAAAAGCACTCAAACCTTTTGGCGAAGACTGAGGCATCTGACTGTCAGGTCAAATTCCTTAGCTAAACCACCTGATTGCACTGTGGGATTTAAACCCTGTCTTAAGACAGACGGTGCTTACTCATTAAGGTGTATGATCGTCCTGATGGCTCCCACACTACTCTAATATTGCTTTCTGAGGCTACCTCAGTATTGCTTTACCAAACTAATGTCATGAATCAATGGCCATGGACTAATCCTGATAGTGAGATCACATTATGTGGTGATCTAAATGTGTACTGCGGTGTTGGAAGCTTAGCAGACAATGAGGGCGGTTTGACGAATACAATCCTACATTTAGTATTAGCCATGCAAAAGTAATTATGATCTATTGAAGTTGAAGGATTTGTATAATGTGGATGCCACCCTTGTCTTTTCGTGAAATAGGGGTGATTGCCGTAGCAATATTAATTGCATATTTTTGTCCACAGAAATTAGAACCTTAGTCGTCTGCTATAAATGAATCCCTGATGCAAGGAGTGACCATAACATTATAGAACTAAAGTTGCTCACACATGGCAGGGAGACCACAGGGCTAGCTGGCAGTTATGAGTTAAACCAGCAGAGAAATCGTACAAGGTGACCATTGTAATTATTTATTTGTAATGCACTTATACACAAGTGAAGTGCTTCAAAGCACTTCAAGGTGGGAAGGGAACAATGGGATATCATTGTCATTCTTAGGCATTGAAGATTCCGAATGATCTAACAGTAAATAGCTAGCATACTGGCCAGGGCATTTCTACTAGTACAAGTGTGTGACAAAGCGAGGGGGGAAATGAAGGGGGGATGCAGGGTAGGAACATACAAGACAAAATACGCTGGTTACACAATACGCCTAAGTATGCAGGCATGGCCCGCAAGGTAGGGGAGAATAGAGAGGGACAGGACAGTCAAACATGCAAGCCTAGTACAATCAAGGCTGTACCAGTGTGCAGGCAGAAGTGCGAGGGAGGGGGAGGGGGACAAGTGCACCTAGTCCAGTGGGGGCCAGGGTTAAGTGCAGATTGGGTGCCACTCTCATGGAACATATTCCGAGTGCAGTAAAGTAGGGCAAGTGCCTCGGCCCTGGGCAAGTGCAGGACTGGCAGAGGAGCCTGGGTCCTGTAAGGCTCTGGAGGTGCACCAGGTGACCAGTCAGCTGACTGAGGAGATTGGGGAAGAGAGCAAGGGAGGAAAGCAGGAGAGAGAAGAGAGAGATTTGCAAGGGAGAGGGAGAGAGAAATAGGATGAGAAGGGGAATGTCTTGAGTACTTTTCCGGAACTTAAGGAGGTCTGGCTCAAGACAAAGAGAAGCTGTTCCAGAGGGAGGCACCTGCAGAGGATACGGATCTACCCCCAAATCTCTGTTTGGAAAAATGGCTCCCCCGCATAGAGTTGGAGGTGGCTGATCAGTGGGCTCTGAAGGGAGAGTTTTTGGGATACAGAGAGTTGTAGACAGCCGGGGAACAGGCCCCAGAAAGCCTTGTGGACTATGCAGAGGGACTTGAACTTGATCCATGCAGACACGGGCAGCCAGTGGATGGATGTCAGCACCCGAGAGATGTGGTCCCTGGGCTTGAGGCCAAGGATCAGTCTTGCCGTTCTGTTCTTGATAAGTTTAACGGGTTGGGGAGTAGAGGTAGGAAGATTGAGAAAGAGACTGTTACAGTAGTCCAGCGTGGAGAGAACCAGGGCTCTGGAGACAAAGAGCCACTGGGGGAAGGTGAGAAAAGGTAGCACAGCTGGGACTTTCTGGACATGTCCGAGATGTGAAAAGAGAAGGTGAGAGTAATGTCGAAGATGACTGCCAGATTTTTTGCATCTCTAGTGGATGAGGGTGCAGGACCAAGGGTGGTCGGCCAGAGTGAAAGTGGGAAAATGGGAGCAGGGGTCCCAATGAGGACAATCTCTGTCTTACTGGCATTAGGGCAGAGATCATTGGCTACACACCAGGACTGAATTGCGGACAGACAGTCCGGGATGAGTGAGGAGGAGGAAGAGGCTGAGCGTAGCCTGAAGGAGAGCTGAGTGTCATCGCATAAGGTTGGAGGTGAAGGCAAAGATCATGTGGGCCAAAGAGGCCATGTAGATATTGAATTACCGGGGGGATAGATTAGATCCCAGGGGACACCACAAGTAGAGAGAGTGATAGCGGAGAGACACAAACCAAGTTCTACTTGGGAAGGACAGTCAGAGAGAAAAGATGCTAGACATGTCACGGCCTGATCAGTGATGCCCAGGGTCTCACTGAGACAGGAGAACAGGATTTTTTGACTCACCATATCAAAAGTTCACGAGAGGTCAAGAAGAATGAGGTCAGAGGGAGAGCTAGAGTCAAGGTTTGGGAGCAGGTCTTCAAGGGTGTGCAGAAGAGCGGTTTCTGTGCCTATGGATGCTCTAGAACCAGATTTGTGGTCATGGAGACAATCAGCAGATTCAGTGTGCACATTGAGAGATAGCTGACTTCTCCAGGAGTTTGCCCATGTAAGGAGTGATGGCGATCGGGTGATAGTAAGCCAGAATAGAATGGTTGGCAGAGGCTTTTTTTAAGCAGAGAGTGCACAAGAGAGTACTTGAGAGAAGTTGGGAAGACTCCAGTGGTGACAGAGAGGTTGCAGAGGTCTGCCAAATCTGGGGCCAGTGAGTCGATGTTGTCCTTGATATTTTTGGAGCTGCAAGAGTCCACCTGTTTGGAAGAAGCTTTCATAGACTGGACTTGTCTAGAGACCTCCTCATGTGTGACAGGGGAGAGGGAGGAGAGAAGAACGGGAGTGGTGGGCGTGTGCGAGGGGGCAATACACATATTTCCAAGACCTATAAGGCAATCACTACTGATCCTTTATTGTTGGAGTGTAACGATAGCTTGAATGGCAATATGATGGTGGATCATTTGACCAAAGTATCCGACAGATAGCAGGTAGGACAATGGCTGTTTGTAACAACATTGTTAATAACTATACAATCTATATCCACCATACTGGTATCAAGAAAAGAGAGCTCAGGAAAAACATTAGGCTTGTATGAAGGCAACATTTAGGAGTGCAGCATCCAAGCAAGGCAATATAATTACTTTAAAGACAAAATATAAGCACTGGTTTGGTGAGCATAACAATACAATGCACAATGTCCAATGGCAATGTATGTTCAGAGTTCGGAGTAACAATGATAACGTGAAATGCCGGAGAATAATTCATGCTTACCGGAACCACTACACTGGTTAGTTGCTGAATGTGATAAGCAATCATGATTGGAAAACCCATCTGGACAACTTGTACTGTATTGCACCTAGATGTAGAACTCATTCAGCAGAAATCAGCTTTAAACATGAGGTATTATGGCCTTACGCACCTATGGTGCCCCTGGTTTAGTTCGTAAAACCTTGGCATTAGCCCACAAGTGCATCCACCAGACAGCACCCTCCTACTTATCACAAAGGATGCACCCTGCCACATCGATGAGACCAACCAGATCCCCATATACCAATATGCTTATTGTGCCTCTGGTCCAAAGAGTTAGAGCAGGTGGCGCTAGCTTCCCGTACTTAGCCACACTACAATGGAATGCCCTACCACCAAACCTACGGGCGGAAGAATCACACATAGCATTCCAAAAAGCCATAAAAACCATGCTCTTCTCCTAAACCACCTCCACAATTCCCACATGAGTGCATAACTGCACCAAGTTAGAATCCCTACTTGTTGTTATTACCTGTGCCTGAATTGTATACATGTTTAAATGATGTAAACTCCTATCTAACATATACTGTCCCTTGTAACTAAACTCTCCACAGGTAACAGTGCCACGATGCCCAAGTGCTGCTCGTGCACTATACAAATGTAATAAATAAATAAATAATCGTACATGAGGTCATAGCACGGGTAGTGGAGAAGCAACTATTACCCCCTCAACAGACATACTTTAGAGTGGGTTACTTTATCCTGCATCATATATGGACATTGCAGCTTATTAGTGAGGAATTGGTTAAAAGGCCCCAGATCTACAGATCCCCTGGCCCTCCCTTTAAAAGGGCATCAGGTGAGTCAGCTGATATCCCTAACTATTCTTTAAACGCAGACATGTTACAATTTAGACACGCTTTACTTGTACAATGCTAGGTATAAGCATAGTATGAGCACAGTATCACACCAAAACAATGGCCAGTTTGCTGTCAATTCTATTGAATGTGGGTGCATGTGTTCTAGCGTCGTGTATCGTTCTAAACATGCTGTAGACTTTCTTCGGTGGATCTACTTGTATATAGCCAAGATTAGTTCACGGCAAATGTGTCATCGTGATAATGTTATCGCTGCTTCATAAACGATTGCTATCTTTTTTGCCGAAGCATATTGCCGTGATGGTAACTGAATCATATAATTATGAAAAGAAAAAAAAAAGTCGCCCCGCTGTGAATTCATTTTGGCTTAGTATGGGTTTGCACTTTCTGTGTGTCAAGCTGAGATATGAAATTCTGATAAAAATAAAATGCATTGTTCTCACTCTGATCTCTATTGGAAAGAAATGGCCTGAAAATAATGCGATGCTTTGATCTATTACTATGTAGATGACTTGGTACAGAGACTTTATGAATTCTTAGGCGTCTATGCCAGCTCACGTGGCTGTTATATATTCAGTACTGCAAGGCAAAACGATCTTTTGATTGTGCGAACATACGACATTTTCTGTAAAATGAATGGCAGTAATATGGGCCATTCCAAAGAACGAGCATGCTATTTAGGCAATAAGCCAGAAGCCGGCGGGCCATTACCGCTTCAGGTAATACCCCCGGGGCCCATACTTAAGGAAGTCCTCAGGGAATTACCTGATGCGGTAATGTCCCACCGGGGAGAGGCTTATTGCCATTAGTACCCCGGTCCGTTAAACAGGGGTTCTAATGGTGGTGTTTTTTAGTTGCGAGACCCATGGCGTTTCACAACCAAAAAAAATGCCCGCCGCGGTCAGGGAAATGTAGTCCGTTCTTGCTTTCTGTGGCGCCCATAGTAAACAAAGAAAATGTGTGCCATGGAATGAGGGAAGGAACTACACATAGTCCCTTCTTCCTTTCCATGGCGGCCATTAAAACAAATGAAAAAAATGTAAACAGCAAAATGGCGCAAAACGAATGCGGTATGTAGAGGTTCGGGGAGAAGCACACGCTTTGACATTAGAAGGATTACCGGTAGGTAAGGCTCAGAAAATCACCAATCTATGCATGGATAAGAAGTTAAGTACCCTCAAGTACTCAAAAGTACTGTTTACTGTGCAGGAGTGCTGCTGAAGCCCTTCTGGAACGCTGTTGACTCCAGCACTATTGCCGCGTGCTGCTTACTTCCAATGCCGACAGCTCGAATACACTCTGACAGGACGTTTTAGAGTGCAACACCAACTTGCCTGGCCTTGAGAGAGAAGGTGTTCCCTCAGCATGTTGGCTCCGCCCCCTGGGTGGTGACGCCTTCCTGGGTGGAATTAAATACCCGAACCCAGCGCACCAGCGCATGCCCACTCAAGTACTCAAATTTACTGTTTGCACGGTGCGGGGGCGGGGGGCTCTTTGCCAATAGAAATTTCCAATTTTCCTTGCTGTAAAATGTTTTTGATTGGCCTTTCGTGAATGTGACAACCAACTACAGGTATTTGCTACCGCACTATTGTTAAAGGGTGACTGTGGGCACTTTGCCTTTGAACCGTGGAGATTGGGGAATAGCGTGCACAGCAAGGATCGTCCTTACAGGGTGACTGCGGGCTTTAGGCCTTTGAACCCTTGGGGGCTGATCACACGTGCACGTGAGCATATGTATTACTGACTACAGGATAGTCACTTCACTGTAAAGGGTGACTGGGTGTTTCTTGAAGTCCCCGATTTCACCTGGGTTTATTGTCTTTGAAAAATGAGATGTGTCGTTGAACGTCTTCCAAGCACCGAGATAACTGTACTCATGTGTTGCCACAAATAGTTCTAAAAGGAGAATTGGAGATAAATAAGTTACTTATAATTTACACAGCCTCATGTTGTTGTAGTGATTATTGTATGTTGTTTGCTTTATTCTTGGTTGATTCCACAAAATTGAGTGTGGAAACCTTGGGTTGCACACTATTTCTATTAGTTGGCGGGCGGTACCTTTACTCCAAATATACGTTTTTAGATACTGCTTGCTGTAATCACATGAGAGCGGGGTTGCTGGGACACTTATGATCCTAGCACCAAATTGTTTAATCCCTACGTAGTGGTCGACCGCCTTCCAAATCAGTGGCCAAGTGCATAAAATCTAAAAAATCAAATAAAGGCGCAAGTACTTCATTGTCTCCCATTGTGGAAACCGCAAACATGGAGCGATCACAAGGGGAGCGAAGTTTCGTCCCTAGCTCAAATACCGCCTCTGCAAATGACCTAATTTGCCACAACGTGGCTTTTGCTTATGCCCATGCTCAGGCTGAATTAACACTGCCCGCTTTGCCTAATTTGACTGCTTCCCCTCCGGCACTTGGCTTGACTCGCACGTCCTCATCTCAAAAAAGATTTTTGAGTATGAGAATGGACGAGCCCTGTCCTACTGGGGAGAGTCACATTGATGCATTGAATAATTCTCCCTCTGACAACTCTATTCTAGCTCTGGCAGTTCTTGCTGCCTTACAAAGAAGTGTATGTCTTTCCGATGGCCCCTCGACTCTGGTAACTGTTTCCAATAGTAGAGGGGCGGATGTGCATTTACACTGCAAAGAAAGTGCCACATTCGACATATCCAATATGTCCCCAAATCTCACGGCTGACAAAAAACTACTTCTAACCACTGTACATCCCAAACCCAATCCGACTGCATCGCTATCTGCAAATCTGACTGCCCTGACCTCAGGAGCTGCTTCCTCGCCTACTCTAAGTGCTCCTGTCCCTCCTCTGGGCTTGATTTAATAGGTCCATCGGACGATATGCAGACTTTAGAGGCTTCATGTCCAGTATTGTCACGGATATTAAATTTGTTAGACAGAGGACATGATTATACTCATTAAGAACTAAGAGATTGTAAGTCTTCCTTTCATCAAATCCTCTTCAAAATAAACAAACTAGAAGGATTTATCTTTGCTGATTCCCTTCGATCTGAGGGTGCAGCGCCTCTCCCGGGAAAGGGTGCATTGCTTGTCCCTGGGAGGAGTGCATCTGTGGGTTCGGTGAGCACAGCCACACAAACTGATAATATAGAACAGGAGGTGCCCATCGACCTCACAGGCCCAGTACCAACAATTGCTTTTTCATTTGCCCAATCCTTTGCACAAACAGTTGCCGCCCCACCAGCTGCCCCTCAATATCAGATACTTACTCGTGCCTAATTGTGCCAAAAGTTCAACAACATTGAAAAGAAAGAACAATTACTTTTCTTCATCCAAAAGAATCCTATTGAGGTACCGACTGACTATGTAGAACCAGATGAAGATATCGAGGTTGGTGAAATCTTCCATCCCGATAGCCCGTCGGCTCTTCCGAACCTCTTTTCAGAGTCCCAGAGTGCGATTGCTTCTCCAGAAGGCAAGCGTAAAGCCAAAAAGGGATACTCTGCCAATGCTGGCCAACTTTTTGCCTCACGGAAGGAGAAGCACCTCTTTTTCAGAGCACTAAAAAGAAAGGCAGACAGAAAACTCCCTCAGGTACCTGTAAAAACAGTGCTATCAAAACCAAATAAAAAAACAAAAAATGAAAAAAAACAAAGAAAATTCCTCAACTGAAACACCAGTGAACCTAGATCATGTAGAACAGATGGTGTAGACCCTGAGCAGGGCTTGCCCATCGAGGAACTATCGACCGAGAGTAAAAAAGCTAGTCTGCCCGCTACAACTGGCGGCAATTATCTAATTTGGGAAAAATGCTATTTGCCCTGAAAAACTTTTTGTATGAAGATTTAGGGCTAATGCTAAATGCTGCCAATCCTCCATCTGTTGGAATTTTTTATAGGAAAATGATCGCAATATTGGCTGATCTAGCACAAACCTCTGCTGATCTAGAATTCCGGCAAGCACATGATAAACTCCGTTTATTTGCGTATGATTGGTGTAAAACAATAAATATTGTTGAAAAATGTAAAAGTTACACAGAAGCAGCCACATTTTACACAGGTCACGTACTTCACAAGCCGTATCTGTTGCAATTTACATGCACTAGAGCAAGAGACTCATATCTGAGGTTTAAATTAAACCAACTGTTAACACTAGACAGAACAAAAAATTGGACAACGCACATTGAAGTTTTGTCTGTTGATGATTGTAGATTTTGGAAAGAGCCTAATATGCAGGAGTCCCTAAAGCACTTGATTATTGATTGCGTATATTTTGAAACTGAACACAAGGAAATATTTGGAATCGAGCTAGTGGGAGCCTTAGGTCCCACAAGAGAATGGCTTTGGCTCGCATGCATGTGGGGTAGTACCACCAAAGCCATTTTATGGCTTACGAGATTTCTATCTATACTAAATATTGAATTGGAAAAAAAATATATAAAAACAGAAACACGTATTCCTTTCAAAGATGCTGTTTGATCATTTCACCAACTTAGTGGGTATCTGCCCTTTTGTGTTTAACAAGCTGCAAGCCCACTCGCAGGCAGGTGATACAAAGTTTATCAGCAGTTGAGTTACACTAGAGGCTTAAATCTAACAGCCCCAACATTTGACTAGCAAGTGGAGAAACTATGACATAAACAGAATCCTTCGATGCTAAGATGCTGTTGTTAAAATGCAAAATGTATCTGTATACACGTTGTTGTTAAATGGCAGCCTTTTCTACATGCAGACAATGTATGTACATGGGGGGAATTGCACACAAAAAAAACTTTTTTTTTAGCTGTTTTAGTTGATCAAATTGTTTTATTCTTGGAAATTGCATATAAATTGTATGTAAACATGATATGTGGAACATGACATGGAAAAGAGGTTGTAAAAGTGTGTTAATCAAACTGCAAAAAACTGTTTTGAATAAAAAAAAATGTTTAAAAAAAAAGGAAGTGTGTGTCTTTAATATTGTGGAATGTGTATTGTATAAATGTCGTTATTATGCGAAAACTGAAAAGTCCAGTATCATAGTAGATTCCTAGAGCCAATAGACTCAGCATGATTTACAAACATGTTTTTCAATGGGAAAATCCCATTAAAAAACACTCCCTAAATCCAGCACATGTTCCCTACATGATAATATTTTGTGGCATGAGTGAAGCAGAGTGGTGCAGAGAAACAAAGTCAGACCATAATGACTGACAACTCCTGCCTATTTACAATCTCAGACATAGAAATGTATAATGCAAAGCACTCTAGAAACATTTTAAATAGTAGGATTGTATGACGTAAATGAGTCCTGTCCCGTAACACCATATTTCGCTCCTCCCAGGTAGCTTTTTAAGGACTCCATGCCAGCTCTAGGCAGATTTCATTGAGAGGGTTGCTGGTCACATGACCAGGCCCTGCCACTCTACTGCTCAGCCCACCATCATATTTTGCACCTTCCAGGGAGCTTCTTAAGGACTCCAGGCTGACTGCTTTGAGGAAGCTGCTGATCAGGTAACAAGGCCCTGCCACTTATTTGCTCCGCCCACCCCCAGATTTGACACCTTCCAGGTAACTCCATAATTACTCCAAGAAGACTGCATTGAGGAGGCTGCTAGTCACGTGACCAGGTCCTGACACTGAGTTTCTTCACCCACCACCAGTGTTTTGCCTTTCTGGTATCTTCTTAAGGACTCTAGGCAGAGTGCATTGAGGAGGCTGGTATTCACGTGACCAGTCCTGCCACTCAGTTGCTCCACACATTAACAGTTTTTGTGCCTTCCAGGTAATTTATTTGGGATTCCAAGCCAGCTCCATGTAGACTGCAGAGAGGAGACTGCTGTTCATATGACCAGGCCCTACACTTAGTTGCTCCACCAACCACTAGTTGTTACACAATCATGGTGACCTCTTAAGGACTCCAGGCAGACTGCATTGAGGAGGCTGTTGGTCCCATGAGCAATCACTGCCCTCAGATGTATGGACCAGCATCAGTTTCTGTGCATTACCGGTATATTCTTAAGGACTTCATGCCAGTTTCAGGCAGACTGCATTAAGGGGGCTGCTGGTGAAGTGTCCAGGCCCTGCCAACCAGTTTCTCTGCCCATCATCAATTTTTTGTGCCTTCCATGTGCCTTAAGGAATGCAAGTAGACTGCATTGAGGAGGCTGCTGGTCACGTGACTAGACCCTGCCACTCAGTTGCTCCACCCAACAGCTTTTTTACCAGTACTCCTTAGTCGTCTTCATCCCCAGCATACTCAGTAACAGATGAAAGAACACAAGGCCCTCACGTCTTTGTGCGTGTTCTGTCCAGATAGGACCTAGTGCCAGACCTGCTTTCCTGCATTCCACCTACACAGTAGCACTTCTCACCAAAAGATATTTTTATTTATTTTATTTATTTATTTGTATAGCGCCGACCGCCCGCGGGCATCAGGGCGCTCACATGAAGACAGAGGACAATGACTCAGAGGGAGCCTAATGTGATGCAACAGGACTGGTACGAAAATGCTGGTAACCTAAAATTAAGTGGGTCTAGACAGAAGGTTACTTAAAAATCTCAGTTTTGAGCTTTTTACAGAATGCCATAAGGTTTGGCTCCAATCTAATGTACTTCGTCAATTTGTTCCAATTGGCTGGCGCACCGTTGGGGAAAGCTCTACCCATGCTGAGTTCCTTCTTGTATTTCTGGGGGGTCATAAGTCAATTTTCTCTGATCTTAATGCCCTGGGGGGATGGTAGAAGGTAGGTTTGGACTTCAGATAGGCAGGGGCCTTACCGTATAAGCATTTGTGTGTTAGACACATGGTTTTGAATTGAATGCATTCCTCTATTTTCAGCCAATGAAGATCACGTCTGGCTTCACTAGTGTGTTCACTTCTTGCTTTCTTTTTTACCATTCTAATTGCATTATTTTGGACCAGCTGGAGTTTTCGGATACTTTGCTTGCTAGCTCCTACCAGGAGGGCATTACCGTAGTCCAAATGCAACATGATGGTAGCTCTTGCTATTGTGGCGCAGTTTTTCTCGCTCAATAGGGGTCTGATAGCTCTAAGAAGCCTAATGTAATAGTTACAGTTTTTGTTAACATACATAGCCTGAGCATCTGAGTTGAGGGAGGCTTCCAGTGTCATGCCTAGTGTTTTGACTTTGTCTGCCACAGGAATTTGGGTTTCTTTCATTTGGAATACCTTATAGTCAGCAGAGAATTTAGCACGAGCCTGAATGGAACCAAAAACCATTAATTCGGTCTTATTGCCGTTCAGGCACATCCAGTTGTTGTCCATCCAATCTTTGATGTTTTCGTATAATGTGTTAAGGGTCCTACTATCTTAAGTATGATCCCCTCTCAGTTCTAGAACTAGCTGTGTATCGTCAGCATAATTGGTAAAATATACCTGGAGTTTTTGTAGTAGCTCACATAGGAAGCAAATGTATAGGTTAAAGAGCAAAGGGGACAGACTGGCTCCCTGTGGTACCCCACAAAAGATGTTAAACTCGGATGAGAATTTGTCGCGCCAGTTTACTCTGGATATTCTGTTTTATTAACATTTGTCTCCTCCCTCCACAGCCTATTCCCACCCTCCCTAGCATTTGAATGGTCAAGTTCCCTGGATAGCCCAGGCAAGTTACCCTGGTGAATTTTGCCCCCATCCAAAACCCTCAACCCACACAGAATCGCTCCCTCATGGTGATCAGTGGTTGCTCAGCAGTAGCTCGCCCCAGAGATCTCTGACCTCATCTCTTACAACCAACTTTTTGCCCACTTCATCAGTGAACCGTGGCTTACTCCATTCTCCCCCCATGTTTTCAATGTCCTTCTCCCCCAGGCTACTGCATCCAACATGTTGTCTGGCTAGGAAGAGTAGGAGGCCATCAACCACAGAAGTGATTGGCATTTTTACCTCAACCCCTCTCCCACAACATGCTTGGTTGAATCACCCACCTGCACACACTAATAATGACTTTCTCAGAGATTTCAATGTCCCCAAATCTCACAATGACAACCATACTCAAAGCATGCTTTTGCACTCTACAGATCCACAGACCTTAAGCAAATTGTGCTCTCTCACATGATATGATATGAAATGATATTGCATTTATAACGCACCTATACACAGGTTTTTCAAGGCGTGACGAGGCAAGGGAGGGTAAGAGAGGGAAGACAGAGACAACGATCTCACTAGGCCAGGTGACATTGCGATTGTGCAAGTGCATGGAAGGGGGGAGGGGAAAAGTGTGAGGGGAAAGGGGGAGGGGAACTGCAGTACATAGGATGAACAGTAAATAAATATAAACAATAATACGAACAATAAATAAGAAGTGCAGCCAGCTGGTGGCAGGTGCAAGGATACGTGCAGACAGCAGGTGTCAAGTGCTGGTAGGGTGCTGTAGGGATACAGAACCAATACAAAAAAAGAGGGGTACCTGTATTAACGTCCCTAGTCCTACAGGTCATTAAATCAGAAACAACAAGGGGATGGACTAGTAGACAAAGCAAGGATGGCGGGATACACGGACACTTTTAAAACCTGGTTTATATTCCCAAGAATTTTATTTTATTAAAAAAAAATATATATATAGGTCTAAAACAATTATTAAACATTCAATAGAACATTGTGGCACATTTATTTTCACCCATTCACATTCATACTGTCATCATCAACCTATCATAAACATTTAGTTCTTTGAAAACTGGTCTATACAAAAAGCAACAATCATGTATCTGTTGCGTCTTTGTACATTCACAATTCGTAAAGAGAAGTCCCCATCACTTTGGGGTACCACAAAAGTCTGTGTTGTATTGTTCCCACAGATTCTCACGTCAACACGTGTTTCAGTTGCTCTCAACGAGCATCAGTAGTACTCTCTTTGTATGGCAACCTTCTTCAGGACAAACAACCAATTTTCTGGCACATATATTAGCTTGAGCCACAACATCTATAGACAATAAAATACATAAAAGACTAGATCAGTATTTTGTGTTCCCGTCACCCCCATTCGAGTTATTCAGTAGCATATTAATATGGTGGATGGTATGCTCCTGAGTTTGAGCACCATCTGACTAACCTCCTATCCAATGAACACAGGAGGTGAAAGATGAGGTGTTTCCAATTCAGCACATCTCAATCGAAATCTTGAGGATAATTGTCCTCTGATCTGTTGAGTTCAAGGCATTTATTTATTACCATCCAATGAACCCATTGTGCTTGATCGCAAAACTTTTATAAATTACAAAGGTAATGGTGCCCATAGCCAAATGGAGACCAAATTAAAAGCAAATGGTATGTGTCACTTACTCAGAGCAGGAATAACCACATATCCCAATATCAATCTGTTTTTTTTTCAGTCTGGAAGTTTAGGTCAGATTGGAGTTCTGTATTGAAAATGCTTCCCTGCTTGATCACTTTCCCTTGGTGCAGGCTGAGATCAGATCTCGCTTTTACATAGTCATACTTGTCATTGGGCCTGGAACTGTTACATGTTACAATTTTGAGACTTTCCCCTTCTTTAATGGCTTGGCAGGCTGTAAATAACGGATTGAAGGGCTGCTAAGAGCTCTGCCCAATGTTATGATTGACTCAAAACCTTGCAGCCAACACCTTTTGGTTGCTAAAGTCACCTGAGTGGGACAGGTATCCCCAGACGTGGGTCCCAAGTCTGCTGAGCCTACAGACAAAAGTTATTCCTCACTGATGACATGCAACGAGGCCAAAACATGTTTGGGGATACTTGTGGTCTTGTGGTCTTGTGCTGCGGGGGTGTGACTTAGCAGTTTGGGCTGGACTATGTCTTTTGGTGTGGAACCTGCATGTGCTCTTTCCTCTTCTGTAATTGCTTGACCGGCTGAAAAGTAATAGTCTGGAGGGAGGCCCAGGGGTGTGCCAGTGGTTATGATTAATTCAAAACCTTCCAGTCATCACCTTTTGGTTTTGTTTAAGTCACTTCTGTGGGATGGATTTTCCCATTTGTGGGTCCCAAGCCTACTGGGCCTAGAGACCCCAAGATAGTCTTCACTAATGATGCCCAATGAGTCCAAATCATATTTGGGGATGCTTGTAGTTTGATGCAGAAGGGATTTGACCTAGCAGTTTGGGCTGTGCTGCTCCTTTTGTTGTGGTACCAAGCCCAATTGCATATGTTATTTCCTCATCTGTAATGGCTTGGGTAGGCTGAAAAATGATGATCTGGGGGTTACCCAGGGGTGTGCTTGTAGTTATGATTGATTCAAAACCTTTCAGCCACCACCTTGTGGTGTTGAGTGTGCCATCAGTGTATTCTAATTATTATAAGACTTAGGACGGGCTATTGAGCTATAACAGAGGAGACCCGATTGAGGACATGGTGATGCCTCTTATGTTGGATCACACTTTCTTTCAGCTTGAGATGCTGTGATTAGTTTACTCATAGAATAGAGGGCTTAGCCAGGTTATTCGTGCAGTCGATTCTTGAGAAGGTTCTCACTGACTAAAAACAGCATATAATGTCCTGTTTGTGGTTTAGCTATCATAAAGCATCTTGTTGCAGATCTGCAGCCTCTGCTATTTAGTGGCCCAAATCAGGTTAACATGTTGTATGTGCCCTTTCGACAGCTGCTGTGACACCAACATTACAGCAGACAGAGGTTGCATTTAAATCTGACCCTCTGACCCAAAGGCACATTACGTTTTAGAATATCCATCTTTTGAGATTAAAATCACTAAGAATAAGCCATGCCTTGACTTATGGCAACTGATAGTACATACAAGTATTAAAGCAATATCAGATTTGTATCATAAGCATGTCAACTCTCTAAGCTCAGCTGAGCTGTGGAAAAGCTATGTGAATTTTAGACCAAGCAACCTGTCTTGGCTTCAGCAAACAAGACACAAGTAAGAAAGGGTTGCTCCAGTTGATCCTCTGGGAGGTTGGGCAAAACCTCCCTCCTCCAAAAGATAGTCTCAGCAAGAAAGCTCCTGGAAAACAAGCATCAAAGAAATAAAGCGGTAACAAAAGATAGCCTAATGCCAGTTAATTGAATACCACAGGGCCTTTCAATTGTAGGCTTGGGAAATAGTTGGGGTGATGGTAGCCAGAATTGAAAAAATACGAGTTTTTCTAGTTAAGTGTGATCAGGGGTCTTTCTCATTCCTGTACCTTTGATTTCCTGCACAGCAAACACAACCTATCTCTTTGGCTATGCTGTCTTTCGTGGCCTCAGCAAGTAAGAGAAAAGGAGGTTGGCTAACACCTCTTTCAATCTGAGAAATATTTGAGCAGAAGAGATCCTGGTAACCAGGTTTCAAAGAGACATAACCTAAACACAAGAAAGGACAGCCTAACACCAGAGTATTATATGCCAGAGGACCTTTGAATTGCAGGCTTAGAAATAAGGTTAGTGTAGACAAATGTGACAGAAAAGATTTCTCTCTCTCTCTCTCTCTCTCTCTCTCTCTCTCTCTCTCTCTCTCTCTCTCTCTCTCTGTCTCTCTCACTGTCTCTCTCTCTCTCTCTCTCTCTCTCTCTCTCTCTCTCTCTCCTTCTCTCCTTCTCTCCTTCTCTCCTTCATGTCCTGTTTCCTGCAGAACAAATCACCCTGGACATGAAGCAAGAAGGCAAGGGTCACCTGTCAGTGCAACAGGCATTGCACTTCTTACAGCAGGGTTGATTGTGTCCAATACCCTGTGACTTTTTGCCTTTGTATGGAAGGAGTTGCCCCCTCTGTCCTGGATTACCTTTGACATTTTAATACAAGAAAACCTAATTTGGACACTGCTGGGGGATTTTACTGTTCCAAAGTCCTCCATTTGTGTGGTGCAGGCACCTGATCCAAAGGGATCTATGTCATCAATGCAACCACAAATAATTGTGACGGCCGAAAATGCTGACTTTCTTTGAAACTCCCTTTACACCACATAGATATGCAGGGGGAGACCCCTGCTGCCCCCCACATATTATTATATATTATTATCATATCCCATACCCCCCCATATCTATATATGGTGTAAAGGGGGTGTTTAAAAAAGAAAGTCAGGAATTTCGGCTGTCGCAATTGTGAGGGTGACATTTTGAGCCATTAACATGTCAGTATCCAAGCCCTCACTAGGGATCATTGAGGATTCTGCTGTTGGATCAATACCTGCAATCCCAGCCAGCTGCACCAGCACAAAGGCTACACACTGGATCTAAAAGACTCCTGCAGGTGCCAGATAGCCTCCTCGGACTGAGAGTGCAGAGGACAAGGACCTGTATTGTCTCTGAGCCACTGGATTGCGTTTCAGAGCACCTCTGTGATAAGTCCCCTAGAACAGTCCTTGAGACTGCATCAACTGTGACCAAATGCCTTTCAATAAGACAACCAGCATTGTGGCCTCCAGCACTCTTTGTACCCCAAACCACTATGTTACTGCCTCAAACCACGTTACCACTGCATTGACACCAGAGCACACAACATGCTCCACCTCGGACAAGAAGCTGATCTATATGGATGTCTTCAAAATGCTGTGTCTTCTAACAGCAATCTGAAACCACCAGGATCTTAACATAGAGCTGATCTCGATGTTGACTGGAAGCATGTTGACTCAATCCAGTTATATCCATCCCAACAAACCAGCTCAGCCTTCAAACCTGATCTGGTGGACTCCATGAACCGCACCATTCTGACACAGCATCAAACTAGAAAAAGCTTCAACAAAGACTCGCTGCCTGAATCACTGTGACTGGCTATATTCAAACACAACTCAACCCGCCAGCACAGTGCTAAGAAACCTATTTCGAAACTGTCAAAATACCAAGCAAGACTGAGGGCCACATTACACGGTAGGCGGTGAACCAAGGTGCTATTAGCACCTTGGTCCATGCCGGTAAATTACCGGCACCGCCTTGGCGGAAAGGGGAATTACCGCCCTACTCCAAGGTTGGTGGGTCGGTAATTCCCCCTTCCACCATTTCCCTTCCCCATTCCCATTTTTGCCCCATAGGGCATAATGGGAATGGGGAAGGTGCTAATTACGGTACCGCAAATCTGCGGTGCCGTAATTAGCACCAAGGTCCCTTTGCGGGTTGGGTTTTAACGCCTGCAAAAAGCAGGCATTAAATTCCCCAACCCACAAAGGGACCTCGTAGTACGGCGGTAAGGGTTAACGGTCACTGTTACCATTAACGGTGACCGTTAACCCTTACCGCCGTCCGTGTAATGAGGCCCTAAGATACTTTTGAGAGGCCAAAACTCCTTGTTCCATTTTTGTGACCCTGGTTACTGCTAAGCCACCTTTTTTTACCCGTTACACCTTTTTCAATGACATATGCTTTTTAAATGGCATTGCTGCAAACTCATACTCTTCTTCCCTGCTACAGTACTATATCGCATTGGGTTGAATTGGCAGATTCATAATGTGCATATCCAAATGGAACTTCGCAAACAAAGGTCCTTAGAAGACCAAATAGCCAATTGAAGCTGATTCCAAAGTCTGCGATCACTTAAAAGCGTCTGTGGCTGTGCGAAAATCAATGTGATTGGGAAACATTGAGGGGCAGCTTATCCTCAGAACGTAATGATCTGATAGGGATGTATCTACAAATCTTCATACACAAATACAGTGCAGCAAGTTATTGAATGAATTTACAATAAGACATTTGATCTGATTTATTGCTGGACTGGAATCCAATAGATATGTTTCTGACGGGCCCAGCAGAGATGACCATTTCAAAATAAGCCGAACAGTGGTATTTTAGATTATTTAGATAATGTGTAGCTTATGAAGAAGGTTTTAGGAATGCCTACATGAAGGATATTGGTGTAGGCCAAATGATAATTTGATAAGGGCACAAACACAGGGGCTTGAAGTACTCTGGTAATACAGTGGAGAGTACTGAGCAATCAGAGAAAAATAAAAAGACCTGAGATGGAAGCAGTAGATCCGATGACCAGATGAACCCCAGATTCTTACTGGCAAAAGATGTGGGTTATCCTAAAAGAATAAGCAGCAATGGGGCATGTGTTGGATCTTTCAGCAAGTGTTTAGGCCCTACCATGACAACTTCTGTTTTGAATGGGTTCAACTCAAGGCCATTAAGAGTCATCCACGATCTGATGACCAGATGAACCCCAGATTCTTACTGGCAAAAGATGTGGGTTATCCTAAAAGAATAAGCAGCAATGGGGCATGTGTTGGATCTTTCAGCAAGTGTTTGGGCCCTACCATGACAACTTCTGTTTTCAATGGGTTCAACTCAAGGCCATTAAGAGTCATCCACGATCTGATGACCAGATGAACCCCAGATTCTTACTGGCAAAAGATGCGGGTTATCCTAAAAGAATAAGCAGCAATGGGGCATGTGTTGGATCTTTCAGCAAGTGTTTAGGCCCTACCATGACAACTTCTGTTTTGAATGGGTTCAACTCAAGGCCATTAAGAGTCATCCACGATCTGATGACCAGATGAACCCCAGATTCTTACTGGCAAAAGATGCGGGTTATCCTAAAAGAATAAGCAGCAATGGGGCATGTGTTGGATCTTTCAGCAAGTGTTTAGGCCCTACCATGACAACTTCTGTTTTGAATGGGTTCAACTCAAGGCCATTAAGAGTCATCCACGATCTGATGACCAGATGAACCCCAGATTCTTACTGGCAAAAGATGTGGGTTATCCTAAAAGAATAAGCAGCAATGGGGCATGTGTTGGATCTTTCAGCAAGTGTTTGGGCCCTACCATGACAACTTCTGTTTTCAATGGGTTCAACTCAAGGCCATTAAGAGTCATCCACTGATGAATCTCCAAAAACGTGAACATCTCTGGAGAGCACGAGGCATTAACATAAACCTAGGCATTTCTTTATAAGAGCGGAATTGTAACTGAAATCCATCAATAATGGTCATCAGGGGGAGAAAATAAATACTGAAGATCAGGGGGGACAAATGGGACCCCTGAGGAACTCCACAACTCACCAGCGTGGGGGTTGGATACATAATGGCCCATCGTAATCATTTGGCATCTATCTGTCAGAACACTCCTAATCCAACCTCGGGTAGAATCTAACATCCCTGCAAACTCTTTAGGAAGGAAAGGAGGATAGCGTGATCAACAGCGTTGAACACTGAAGAAAAGTCAAGAATGGGCAATAATTGGCCATTGTCATTTGCTGCAAATAACCAAAGTGCCTTCATCTTCATGTTTTGCATCTCCTGGGTTCTTTCCAAAGCTGTGGGTTTTTGCTATTGTTTTTATAGTCAGTTTTTGCATTTTGGTGTCTTTAACTAAAGTATGTATAATTTTAGAAATGCTTTATTCGACATTCCTTTATCATGGGGACTTGTGCTATAACTTTTTGGGTTGCTACTGATATCAATTGCACACCCCACTTAAGAGTATATCCTGCCCTCAACCCATGTTACCAAAACACGTGATGGAGGTACATCTCTTGACTGTTCCTGCTTAACCTTTGTGATTGGCATCACTGTTTATTTGTAGTAGAGTGTGGGCTGTGTAGGCGGTTGAGACATTACTCATCCTCGTACTCTTCCAGTAGGAAAGTCAAAAATCTATCCTTCTGCATATATGACTTCAATTGCCTCTGTATGATCCTGTAGGTTGTCTGTAGATTTTCCACAGAGACAACATGATTAAATAATTAACTTTTGGCACCAGGAGACATGCTTCCTTTTATTCGGATGGCCCAAAACAGACTGACTCTGTTTGGGTGCAGGAACACAGGGAACATTTGCATAATCATGTATTGAGTGAATTCTGGGGTCCTCAATCCTGGGTGCTCAATCTCCAAATTACAGTAGAAATCAATGTAAAATGTATACATTCTGAGATACACTGCAGAGCACCATTTCCTAGGATCACTCCGGAATATGGAGATGTCATGAAGATTACTGCGTTCATCCTGACAAAGGCTACAACACACAGGTAAGCAGATGAAATGCTCACCTGCACCTTCCCATGAAGGCCGGATGAGTGTACAATAATGACCTGCACCAGGCCAATTATTCAGAATGATTCTTGAGTAGGTCTTGGCTGGCTGCCAGCAGAATAGCGTGTCCTCTATGTAGTTATGCTCTCCCAAAATAACATATTAATGGATGGAAAGGGGATTGAAAAAATATATTCTGCAGTGCATAGCTGCTATCTACGCAAGTCTTCGTGGATGAACCAAGAAGGGTCACTGATTGCAGCACGTGCTCTGTTTTTCACATAGGCTGAAGCTCATTTCTGGAGCTTGGAATAAAGCATTCATTGTGGCAGTAACAGGCAACGCTCAGGGATGGGATGCCTCAAGAAGGATTGACTGCCTATGCTCAAAGACAACATATGGATATCATGTACTAAACCCAGGGGAAGGGACTATCCTCTCAAATCATTGGCCTTGGGTGGCAAGCATATACATTCTGGCACAGCCATTGTAAATGTATTTATAATGAACAATATAGCAGAACAGCATTTTGAAGGATCACTTTGGAATGAATAGATATGCTATGGAGTGTAAACTGTGCTGATGCAGGTAGCAAAACACAGATGATCAGCTGAAGCAATTTAGTGTGGAAAGCCTACTGACCTACATCTGCTTAGCCAGCCAAGCTCACGCTTTCGGTACAATGGGACTTCTACCATAATATGGTCACGTTCCACCCTTTCCTAACTCTTTATTTAAAGGTGGGCTGGTGTGTCGGTGAGCAGAAGCTATACATGTGCTACCTGTGAGGTGACACCTGATTTATCAGGTTATTTCCCCTTCCTTAAATAGAGGGCACGCTGCTGTTTTTCCCAGGGCTAGATTGTGATATAAGGGATTAACTAACTGTTCTGTACATTTCCTGTCATCTACATAGACCTCTCAAATTAGCATAAAGAAAATCAGTTTTGACACTCTATTATTCTTTACTCCACTTCTCTGTGTGAAATGCAGTAGACTGCAGCTGAAATAAATAGAGTGAATAGTACAGCACCTCTCTCTTGTGATTGTAGTTTTCTCGAGGTGTCATTTGGAGGTCTGTACAGAGCGTTTCCCAACCCCTTGAATCCTGATAAACACATTGGTCCTGATTGACAAAAGTGTTTTCCAATCGGAACATCCAATGGCCGGTTACATGTGTTAATATCCCCGCAAAAATATCTCCATAGAAAAATATTGGTATATTTTTGCAGCGATATTAAGGCATGGAACCTGCGGGGACACCCCTGCAACCCCTGCATTCTTTTTAATGGAGCGGGGGACACCCCCGCAACTCCGTCTCCCAAAAACTCCAAAAATTATCCCCCAAAAAATATCACCTATGGCCGTTCCAAATGACCATTATACGGCAATATTTTTGGTGGGGATAATATGTAGTGATACCCAATGGCCCACTATGTCGTGCAGAGTTCTAGAGCTGGAATTTTTGAACTTTGCATGAGTCCTTAGACTGTCATATTTGCCTTCCCTCAATGTATACTATTCAAGTCGATATGAGAATCAAAATACAGTAGGCTAGTCTTGAAAGTTCGGGACCAATGTGTTACCAGGGCGATTGAACTATGGTAATCAGATGTGCAGAGCGATGTGCAATTTTACTAAGTATGTCTCTTTACAGACTATTTTAAATTCTCCAAGCCTAAACTTCCTGCCCTTTTCCCAAAAAAAAGTAAAATGAGAAAGGGACAGCTGGATAGTGCAACGTATGGCATCAGTCCACCATCTTGAAACAGCAACCATGAGTGTTGTGTTGTTCTCCCCATCTCTCAATTCTCTTCTCTCCCTATGCCACTGCCTCTCTCTGTTTCTGACACTCCCTGTCTCTCGCTATCTCAATTTCCCCCTGGGATCCTGCATTTGCTAGCGCGGTTGGCACTTTGAGCCCTGGGCAAAATCAGAATGGAGGGAATAATTTAGCAGTGAAAACGCAGGCACCCCACATAAAATGAACAATATGGACTCTTAAAGTTTGCCATCACTCAACTGCTTAGAAAGCTCCAGAAATAAACACAATTACTGAAATGGTGTTCGTTCCCTGGCTCCTGTCTTTGATGATTAGCTGTTCCGACAGGATGAATATATTTAATATTAAAACATTATAACATTCAGGGAAATTACGGTGAAAAGAAGTTTTCAATTAGGTTACTTTATATGAAACCACATTATCTAATGAGTTGAGCTCCCGAACCAGAATGCAAACCTTTGGCATGATTGAAGATGAAGTTATGTCTCCTAAACACCACCTTAAAGAATCCCTTTTCTCTCTCCCAAAAAAGTGCATTCATCACTCACATCACTTGTATTAGTGGAATTTGGTTATTTATGTGGCCCCATTCGAACCGAATTTAGATAATGTCCCCTCTCGGATGAGATTTATTATCACTTGATAATTGACCGGCCACTACATCAGTTCAGAAACACTTTAGTAATGTAAACCGTTATTCATTGTTCACAGAATTACAGAATGACAGCAACAAATAAATACTGGAGCAATATATGGCATGCTGGTGGTGCTAAAATGCCTCTTCAGTTAATAGGTTTTGTTTAGTACTGCCTTAATGCGGCAAAGAATTGTGTTGATTTGTAAAAATAATCGGTTTAAGGGTGCCTACATTTTGTTTATGATTATGATACATTAAGCAAGAGTGGCAAGAATGTTTTTCATTGAAACATTAGTACCTGTTTGTCGAGGAGGATTTGGGTGAGGGGTCAGAGCCGTTACCGCGCAAGCCTTACTACCTAACTGGTACTTAAGCCATTGAGTACCCCGGGTTGCTGTCTACTGTACTGATTAATAATCGTGTTTTTTTTTTATGTTTTAAAAACAAAGAAACTCTGGTTCATGCATTACATGTGTGACCGATTTCTTTTAAAAAAATAACTGCAAACCAAGGTGAACAAAGATAGAAAGAATGAAGGGGTGTATTCCCTTTTCTGTTTTTACCACTGAGCCGTGGGTAGGCTGCTAGATTGAGAAAGAAGAGGCAAATGTGTAGAGCATGGGCCTGCCGGCAGGTAAGTGGGGTCCTTGCGGGCGGGTGGGAGTGTTAGTGCGGGGTAGGGAGGTAACAGGGTGGAATGTGGGGACTGGGGCTGAGGAAGGAAACCTTGCGTTCCTTCGATAGATTCCTGATTGTCTGGCATCACTCCCCTGTGTGCTCATTGGCACTAGTCAGTATAGTCATTGCCTAGCTTCTTGTACAATGTATGTCTTTATATATATGCAACCATGTAACCATTGTGCTTTTTATTTGTAAGAACAGGGCCCAGATGCATCCGGGTTGGGTGCGCTATACAAATGGCATAATTAACAAATGTATGTGTTTCAAGCCTTGCATGGCTTCATGGCAGGACTGTACATGGCTGAATAGCTGCTGTGGCAAAACATGATTGCTGCTGTAGGATTATTACTCTCAATTCTGCTATTTTATGAGTTGGCTTTTATTTACTGACGTACTTTTAGCACAGACTTCGGTTGTCCTAGGTGATTTTTTAATCCAAATCACTCAATCTCAATATTAGTATCTGCTGTCCACAAATACATGAGGTATTTTAAATGCCTCCTGTATTTCAAATACAGCCACCATATTACTTGGAATTACCTGGGATGTGTACAACTTGGGGTAAACAGAAAGCACTGTATGTGGTGCATAACACCTATTTACCCCATGCAGCAATGTCTTTGTATCTCCTGCATTAAATATCCAAAAAATCCTAATGCATAACTAGGTGGTATTATAAAAGAAAAAAAAAAGTGATATTTAAACACTGTATGATTTCAACATCACCAAATTGCTAAGTTGTAATGAGGGACACAGAGACCCCCCACACACATTCATCTCAAAAGGTGAATCACTAATAATAATGCCACTAAACAAGTCACTGTAAGCTGTGTGTACAAAATAAGGCATACATCTGGCAAAGAACAAGCATCTAACCAGTTCTGTAGGTACTGAAGGTGAATGCAATGTATCACTATACATCCACCAGCATCCCTGTAAAACGGCACAAATAGTCAGATGGGGTAAAACGATACATTAGATGAATCTAGATACATTAGATGAATACGTGGTCCACATTATGAGCATGGAAGATTTATGTAACTAGTCCATTTCCAAAAGCAGCATCGTATATTTCATGCAAGAGGACTCAAAAGGAGCAACAGCTATTTGCAGCCCAGATACCTCTACAAGGCGCCGTAAATATTTTCTGAATATGTGGATTGTGCTATTATTTTCTCACAAAATAATAAGGATAAGGATCGCACTGATGTTATGCTTTTGGACATTTTATGTCAAAGTTCGATTCAGTTGTTATTCACTGTCAACAGCAAAATTCATATAAGAAGCACATAGATAAGCATTCTGATTTGCAGAGTTCTATGAACGAGAGTGTGTTTTTCTTTTTACAATGCGGCGAGGCAATGTGAAATTGAATTCTTCCACATAGAACTTTATAAATGAAAACTCAAATTAACTTAATGAAGAACTAGCCATGTGTTCACAGTAAGAGGCCAAACTCTCTCCTTCTTGATTTACACAATTCACACCTCCACAAAATCACCCAAGCATCTGCCACCAGTCAATACCTTCTCTTTAATTCCCACGAATTAATTTGAAATATATTGCAGAAAAAAATCCTCCCATCTGTTTGATAGAATCATCTCTCCCATTGGGGTTGTGTGTCAGACAGGTAATTGACATGCTTTTCCATATGATGAAGAGACGATGGCAATGACTACTAGAGCACGTTTAATTATGTGGACAACTGTTCAATATGAACCGAGCAGAGATTTCATGATCAATGTTGAATTCAATTATTTTAAATATAGAGTATTGCACAGTTCAAGAAATGCAAAAACGCAATATCTTTTTTTTCCTCTTATTTAATTTGTGACAGAGATATTGCCTGCGTGTCTGCTCTTCTACAACATAAAAGTCATCTTTGACGTGCACCTTCTGAAAACAGAGATTTATGTGTTAAGTGCATCTGAACTGCACCTTTAAAAAGTGAATTACTTTCCAGCCCCACCACCTTCCCTGCTACCGCTTGTCTATTCAAATCTTCCAATCTCACTTCTGTATCACACCCCATCTGTTGAACCTCTAAAACTTGTAAGGCACACTGAAATGCTCTGGCACAGCCAGTTTTGAAAACAAAACCAAATTAAAAAAGTCAAATGAATATATAACAGTGTGACCAAAAGGACTACTTCCCCACAGGTGTACAAGTAGTAGCTAAACCACCTAATGAGCGCTCACACTTCTACAAAATAAGAGTAATCCCTATCATGAAGGTGAAAAAGGTACAATTTCAACATGTACCTTCTTTGCCTTTTGTGGTAATGTGTGTCGATGGCAGCATATACTCTTAAAAGGTGTGAATGTGAAAAGCAATCAGTAATCTCAATGTTTCTAAAGGATATGTTGTTGTTCAAGAAAGGGGATTACGTGTGACCTACCCTGTCACTAGGGCCCCAAGATGGACCAGTGGGCCAGGTAGACGTCAGTACACATTCTTGCCGTTGAACCAGTATTCTTGACACTGTGCGAGCAGTTCAAATCATGTACAGATATAGCAAGTAGCAATGATCCAGATGGGTAGCAGACACACTGATGAGGCATGTGGCCATAGGCCTCACTAAGGGTCTAAGCAGATATGACCACATCACTACAGCCCTCATCGACGTTCACTGGCTCCCACTGCACGCACAAATCACCTTCCAGTCTTGCTGCATCATCTAGAACGCAGTCACCATCAAGTCACCCAGATACCTTGCAGAGAAACTTTGCATCTCCGGCGAACAGCGCACCACTAGAAGGCAGGACACTTGGAGACTTGGAATCTGCCACTGCAAAAACGAAAGGACTGGAAAACTAGCTTTGTCTGACTACGCCCCAATTCTTTGCAACCTCCTCCCCATCAGCATCAGACTCACCCCCAGGCTCCTACAATTCAGACTAGACCTCAAGACCCACCTGTTCAACAAATCTCTTCTTCTCAACACTTAGGCCATCACGTTGCCACCTAACTCATTAGACACCACCCAGTACAGCTATATCCCTCCTCTGCGCCCCTTTGTATCCTATACCCCGCTGTACATCTGTTGTGTTGTTACCTATGAAAAGCATTCAAGTATTGTACTTTTGTATACCTCTGTAAATCACTCTGTTATGTATATGTATTGTTGTATACCTCTGTATCAATTGCTTCAAAAAGCTAGGTCCACATTCAGTAGAAATAATAATAATAATAATAATAATAATAATAATAATAATAATAATAATAATAATAATAATAATAATAATAATAATAATAATGCATCATGAAGGGTCTAAAGTAAGGCATGCAGCAGTCTGAATTCTCCCATGATAGCGAACCTCTGGTTCATGCAGAGGCAACAACATAATCATCTGGCATGGTGCAGTGTCAAACTGGTTTGAAGATGCAGCAACAGCAGTCTGTAGAGTTTGAAAAGTGCCAAAGGCAGCACCATAATGTCTGTTGGTTTGAATTTATTTGAACACAGTGGAAATGCAGGAGGCCAGTTGCTTGCCTTTTTCAGTTCGTAAGTTACAATTCAGGGGCTCAGGGACAAGATAGGTCTGTGTTCTCATTCTCCCAAATACAAGGGAGGCAAGCAAACCCTGGCAGGGGTACTTTCCAGTGAAGGCCTTGGCAAAAGTGTAGATGGCAGAGATGCAGATCTGGAACCAGCAGCAAGTCACCCCCAGTGTGCCTTAAGGTAGCTCCGGAGCAGAGCTTGCCTCTTTCTTGAATCATTTGCCTTCACATCAGAACCATAGGACTTTGGATAAGACTGCTCTTTCAGCAAGGTCCAACAAATTCATCTTGAAGTGTTGAAGTCCAGCGGTGAATCAAACACTTTGTGAGAGAATCCCTTTTTATAGGGAAAAGCCAAAAGATGATTGGACAAACAAATGCCTTCTTTAAGGGGTCCGATCCCTCTCCAAGAGACAAGTGGTATTTTCCTTCTGAAATACTACCTAAGGAGCTTTTTGCTAAGGGAAGTGGAGGAGACAAGAAGGAAACAGATATAGAGTGAGAGGCAGGATGGTGAATTCATCATCTACTATGCATGACTCTCTCGGTCTACCCCAACTCCACCCCTCCCCTTGTCCACAGCATCAACAGACCTTTTGGTATGCCCCAACCTGGTGTGAGGCTACTTTCGTTGGGATTGGTGTCCACTATGATTTGTGTGTCTAATGATAGCTCCAGCAGGGAGACTGTACTACTAGAGAGAAGGGTTATCAGACCACACAAAGGATAAAAGGAGAGGCACAGGCATTCAATCTCCTGCACTGCAGACTGGCATGGCCAAGTTGTTTGACCAGGATGCTGAAACTCCTTCCACATGTGAACTGGTCTCACAGTGCTGACACACCCGTGATGTTAATTTGATGTGGCTTCTTATAGGTATGTGAATTACTATACAACATAACCTAAACTCAGGTATAGTATATGTGTAAAGATCAAACAGCCATGTGAACAGTAATCCCTCCAGAATGTATGGCCTAGGAACAAACGTACAGATTCTAAATGCTGCTTCTGCACTGAAGTGATTGTGCTGTCAAGTGGGTACCTGTGACCTCTGGACCTGCTTTGCGTCATTAGAGAGCAGGTGCTGCATATCAGGATACTGATTCAGCAGGGTGCAGGATTGCACTATGTTTTTGGCATGGAGCTTGTGAAAGAGGGATATTATTAGCAATTCACCCTTTCTGAGAGGGACTGACTCACATCATTGTATTCATTAATACATATCATAAAAAGCCATAATTGCAACACCCTTGTCAGATGGCAAATACTTTGAAGGTACAATTAAAACAAAAAAATCAATGTTATATTGAAAAGTGTCAGATGCGCTATTTGACCGTTTGCGTTAATTCACAAATATCACATGTGCGGTGCGTATGCAATTTGCACCTATCACACTTTTCACTTGCAAATGGACCTGATTCACAAATGAAAAGGACATGCTTTTAAAAAGAAAACTGGCTAAAGTCTTTTCAAGTAAAACATACCTCATTGGGGTGGGACAAGTGCATTTGTAAACATATTTGCCTGAAAGTTGTGTCAAACTTTGTGTAATAAGAACTTATGTCAGGCGGAAACAAATAGTAAGTACTTGCTGCTCCTAAAATGTCTGGATCCCAAATCTGACCTATGTCAGGGTGGAACAGAAGCAACGTGCAAAAGGTTGAGTTTTTACTTTGCTTTGGGGATTAAGTTGCACCATGCTGAAACCCATATCTGGATTGTGCATGCATTGGCACACATTTAGAAAAACCTGTTTTGCACTTGCCAAAAGGACAGATGGCAACTTTTTACATGTCTCCATGAGGTCATCAGTGTGCTGCCCTTGCACACACCCGGTCCCTAGAAATTCCACCTTAAACTTCAAAATGCTAGCACCAGCTGTGTCCTAGCTGTCAACCTATCAAAGCTGTGATTATAGAACTCACAAAGAGGAATGTTTGTGCGAGGCATGCCCTAATGCGCGCTTCCCATTGGAAGGGAATTGTACTGAAAGAACATTTTGAAGGGATACGTATGTGCACCAGTTCCGGTACACCCCACGCCCTGATATATGTTGCATGAAAGAATTGAATGCGCAAGATGTCATAAAGAGCACGCTTATGGTAGAAAGGGGAGGTGAGACAAGGGTGTGCAAAAATCAAACGGGTTTCAATGGCAAGCTCATTTCCAGTCCATTGACGTTTCTCGAACACAAGGCTGCTTTGAGAAAGGCCAGACATTAACTGTGGGAAGGATGGGATGATAAATCCACAAACATGTTGCTGCGGAAGGGTATTTCTCATCTCCTTAAAACGTGCTTTTCATCTTAAAATACAATGCAGCATTGGATTGGTGGTTACTAAGTGCCTCAGGCAAAAACTCTGGAGGTAAAATAAAATGTGAACTTAAAAAGGAGACAATTAGCGGACATGTACCACTGTGAAAAAGAATGGCATCCTTGAGCACTTTGGGCCAGAATGACAGAAACTATGATTAAAAAAAAAAAAAAAAAAAAAAAACACTAACTCTATACTTGTTGTCACAAATCAAACTTTTGGCAGAGGTCAAGTCGAATGTAATCACTAGAGGCCTCTGCCACTGCAACGTGGAGGAGTGAACTATGCGGGCATCTTAAAAGGTTTCAGCAACAGGAGGCAACAGGTGTCGGAGAAGAAGAACCAGCTTTCATAATGTATAAAATATATTATATTATTGTTCTATTTATTATCATGCCGATTGACCATCTTGGACAAGATGTTGAGCCCATCTCTGACACATAACTGGTCTTGGATAGCCGAGATCCTCAGAGCAAATCATCCTATGGCTCGTACGAAGCGGCCCGGGCTTTTAAAATCATGCCATGAAACTCTCGTGGTTTCAGGCACTGGCCCAAGATTCTAAGGCTATTACAATCTTGAGGCAGCTGACTTGATCCTGATACAAGAGACATCCTTGACTAGCTCTCACGTTTGATGGTTTTACCATCTGTCAGCATAAGGCGATCGGACGGCAATTGGGGAGACCTCTGGGAGGCCTGTCGGTTGCTCTGAGTATGGTATGGGGTTGGACAGTGCACATGTTAATGTGAGTATCTTCCTTCTTTATCAGGGGTGCAGATTGACACTCGGTGTGAGCTAGGTACTTTCCTGGTTGTAAATGTAAATTGAAATTACTTATAAATAAGCAAGGCTGAGCTTAAAGATAAAAGAGAGAAGCTACTGTTGGATTGACATAACAATAATGGGGAAAAATTGCTGGAGATTTTAATACAGACTGCTTGGGAAGACAAAGCCTAAAGGACTTGGCCCTTGAACGCAGAGTCAAAAAAAGAATAATGGGGTGCGCTTGGACCATTTATTTTCAGGATTGGTACTGTGTGTCTCTTAATATGTATTTATTTATCTATTTATATATATATATATTTATTTGTTTATTTATTTATTTATTTATTTGGATTTATTAAGCACCCAGTGGCCCGGGGGCATCGTGGCGCTGTTACAGAATATTCACTTGGTGCATGGTATTAAACAGTTGTTACAGGCAAAACACGTGCATTATTACAATAGAGAAGGGTGTTCCGTGGTTACAGTGGAACAGTGTGGGAGGCATTAAGGAAGGTACATAGTTTAGTTGAACAGTGTTGTTTTTAGCACTTTTCTGAATATGAGTAGGGATTCTTCGTTTCTAAGACTGGACGGAAGTGCGTTCCAAGCTTTAGGGGCTAGGACTTCGAAGCTGGTTCCACCGGATTTGGCTCTGTTGAAGGTTGGGATTGAAAGTTGGTGTGAGTATTTGGTGCGTTTAGGTCTGTGCGTTGGCACTTGGTGTATTCTCTCTGTTAGATAAGCTGGTGCTGTTTGGGTAAGGCATCTGTGTGTGATTGTGAGGGCTTTGAATGTTATGCGCTCTTTGATCGGAAGCCAGTGTGCATCTTTTCTTGCCTGGGAGATATGTTTTCTCTTGGGAATGCTGATGGCTGCTCTAAGGGCATTGTTTTGTGCGATTTGCAGTCTGTTGATGTTGTTCGCGGAAGTGCCAAGGAGTAGGATGTTGCAATAATCCAGTTTCACACCAATAGTGGCTCTAGCAATGTTTAGGCAGTTCTTTGGTGATAGGTGAGGTTTCACTGCATTAATGATCTTTGAGGTGAGGGCTGCTGAGGATGAAATGGCGCTGACTTGTCTATTCATGGATAGAGTGGAATCCAGGTAGACGCCTAGGGTTTTTACTGCAGATGAGGTAGTGATGACTGTGTCTTCAATGATGGAGTTATAGGAGTTGTCTAGTCTTTTTAGGGCTTCTTTGGGGCCTACCAACAGCATTTCATTTTTTTCTCCGTTTAGGCATAGGCCATTGGCCGCCATCCAGGCCTGGATGCGGGCATATATGTCTTGGAGGGTGTCGAGGTCTCATTCATAGTTGCCTGTCAATGGGACTAGAATTTGAGTGTCATCGGCATAGTTTGTAAAGGCTATACCGAATTCTTCTAGATCACTGAAGAGGGGGAGGGTAAAGAGATTGTAGAGTGTAGGAGAAGTACATGAGCCTTGTGGGACTCCACAATCGATAATAGAGGGCTTGGCAGATGCATGAGCAGAGAAGACTCTCATTGCTCTACCGTCCAGAAGGAGGTGATCCAGGCGGTTGCTTCTTGGGAGAAGTGGGCTGTGTCAGTCAGATGTCTGCAGAGGATCTTGTGATCAACCAGATCAAAGGTCGCTGAGAGGTCTAGGAGTAAGAGGAGTGATGTCTTGCCTTTGTCCATAGCCTCAAGTAGTTGGTTCTTGAGGTCAAGTAGAGCTGACTCTGTGCCATGGCGAGGGCGGAACCCTGATTGCCTGTTTCTGAGGATGTTGTGTGTTTCTAGATAAGACTGAATTTGTAGGTATGCAGCCTTGTCTAGAATTTTCATCAGGAATGGCACAGTGGTGGGCCGATAGTTGTGAGGGGAGTCAGGGTCGAGTGTAGTTTTTTTTTAGTAAGGGTCGCACCCAGGCTTCCTTAAGGGAGGGTGGGACGGTACTGTTGGCGAAGGAGGCATTAATGAAAGTGGTGCAAAGGGGGCAAGGGCTGCGGCACAGTCTTTGATTAAGTTAGCTGGGCAGATGTATCCTTTGCATAACAATGGTTTAGTGTGTTTCATGATATGAAGGACTTCAGATATTGTTATTTCCCTAAATCTGAAAGGTTTGGGTGGGTTTTTGCTGTGAGTCGCGTTTCCCTCTAGCGTGTTAGTGGAGGGTTTAGGTGGTGGTGGGCTGGTATTAGGCAGTTTGTTGAATTGAGTTGTGATTTTGCTTTTACGGGTTTTGATTTTTTACACCAATGTTGTTACACCAAGTTGCGTTTTATTTCAGTGGGTTGTGGGGAGGTGGGGGGGGGGTTGTAAGCTCATTGTATATGGCGAATAGCTCTTTGGATTGTGTATTGGCTTTCTCTATTCTGGTGTTGTATGTGGCTGCTTTGGCTGTGGAGATGGCTTTTTTGTAATGTTTGGCAACAGTGAGGTATATATCTCTTGTGAGAGAGGAGGGTTTTGTTTGCCAGGACGTTAGTGCTGCTCTTTTGGATGTCCGTGCATCCTTGAGTTCTTGGGTGAACCAGGAGTTTGCATGGAGTGTTTTTTTGGCTTTTTTCTTTTCCAGTGGGGCTATGGCCTCCACTATTTATTTTAGAGTGGTGTTGTAGATCTCAACTAGTGTTGTTGGGTCGTTGGAGGTAGGATGGGCGAGAGCCGAGGTTTCCAAGTGTGGGAGTAACCTGTCTACAGTGAGTAGTTTTTTTTTTGATCTGGCCATGATGGCTGGTGCAGGTGGGTATGGATTACCTCCTGTTTTTATTGGTATGAAGAAGTGCAGTAGGTGGTGGTTGGTCCAGGGGCAGAGGGTGTTGGAGCTGATGTCAGCCGTACAGTTATATGAAACCTTGCAGGGCACTTAGAAGGAGCGACTACATGGAAAACGTGGCAAGCAGAGCTCAAGAAAATATTAAATTTTTGTGTCGGAAGATATGTGCCATTGATGTCACCAGTGCCGGATTAAACCCTGTGGAGTTGAAATGTTGGGTGGCCCCCCTTGCAAATTATCTCCTAATACGTTTTAAGTTTATTTTATGCACTGCTTCATTTTGATCTGTTTTCGCAAGGCCCCTATAAGAGTGGGGCCCATAGGCCAACGCATATTTGGTCTAATGTATAATCGGGCACTGGATGTAACCAATTTACAGTGTGCAATGGCTCACCCAGTTATCATGATGTTCTGTTGGCAAGTTTTACGTGTCCGAATATCCCCTTTGTTAGCTGTATGGTGCCCACTGTTGATATAAATAATGGCGCAAATGAGCTTTCATGGGATGACCTGGCAATAAGCAGATTTATGGAGGTTTTCAGAAAATAATGGTGGATGTTTCGAATGTCGAGACAAGTAAACTATGTCAATTCAACCTCTTTCCAGGAATCATACAAGGCTCAATGCCTCTAAATGTATTTCCAACTTTTACTGAACCAGCTAGGTTGAGCGTACATGTCCCAGAAGTTCAGAATATTAAATGGAAAATCAGGGGGAACATTCAACAGTTGAAGAAAGTTGAAGGTAAGGGGGGTGACAATGCCAATAAGATTAAAGAAGAAAAACAACACTATTAAGACAAACTGAGCTACAGTTCAATATGTATCAGGTGCAAGGGGAAGCCAAGCATCAAAATATTCTACATAATTCTCATAACCTTTGGAAGTTGTTAAACCAGAAAAACTATTTTCAAGTGTGTGCCCAAGAAAGTCCTATCGCAGAGTCAAGCTGGATCACCCCTTTCGAAAAACTATACTCTTCCCATCTAAAGCTTGCTGAGCCTATACATCTTAAAGGGGATTGGAACCTTCATTTTGATTGTCTGGATATTGAATTGATAATACGGAAGTGCAGACAGTCTCGCGCCACACACCAAATGGTCTTTTTTGGGCTTCCACATTATATAATTTATTTAAGACTATTTTACATAGAAAGGCAATTCAATCTACCTGGCCACAGCAAATATTGTTCCAATGTATAAAAATGGTAATAAAAACGACCCTCCTAATTTTCCACCTATCACCATGTTGGATATAGAGTCACAAATCTTTTGGTCCTTTGGTATAAGCAGGGTTAAGAACCTGGGCTGAATCCACTGCTGTTTTAAACCTAACCAGATTGGTTTTAGGCAGGGTGTGGGCATGACAACTGTGGACCTAATAATTGACCATGAGATATCAGCTGTGCACATTGATTAGCAAGTAGCTTTTGACGAGGTGGATGGCCATTTGCTGTGGAAGGAGCTGATAAATTGGGGACACCTAACCACCTGCTCAGCATTTTAGTACATCTACATAGGGTAAAGCTCCGGCAGAGAGGTAACACTACTCGTGATATTCATGAATTAAATGAACTGTGGCAAAGCTGCATCATTGCCCCAGTATTATTTATTCTTTACCTGTCTGACTTGGGGGAGGCCCTTGCAAGTTCTGTATTTATATCTCTGATAGTCTTTGGATACTGACTTCATTGGATAACCTTATCCTGATAATATTTTGTGACTGGACTGTATACAAGTTGAAATAACTAGATTACTTAATACTTTCAGTCAACATGCATTAGATAATGTTTTAACAATAAACACCACAAAGACAAAGATATTAGGAAAGACATCTGGAAAGCGAGGTATGAAAACTGTATGGGGGATTCATGGACAAAGCATTGAATAGGACACACATTTGAGGTATTTGGGCTTTGGAATATTTGCTACACAAGGGAAACATGAGTTGATTAGGCAGATAATCGAAAAAGCAAAACACTTATTGAATCAAATCAAGTGTGTGCATATTCACTTCAGGACATTTTCATTGATCTATTTTATTAAGTTGTATGAGGCAAAGATTGTCCCAATCGTATTTTATAGCCTAGAAATCCATCATCAATTCTGGGATTACAATTTAGGTTACATCGAAGTGTTATTATGTAGATGCATGCTGGGCCTACCACACTCGGTCTCTATGCCTGCGATACAGTGCGATGGAGGAGAATTCAACTTTGTGATAAATGTATTAATCCACCCACCTATACAATGTTCAGGGTGTTCGATGCAAAGATATCTAAAGTGGTTAATTCATATTTGCAAATCTGCAAGGCCCACCTGGAAACACATATTTTTCATTGGAAGATGCTTGTGAAAATCTATCTCTGAGCAAGAAATGCTCATGGTCATATGATTGGGTCTTGGCATGCGACAGATTGAGCTCATAAAAGATACAAGGAACTAGGTATGAGTCACCAGAAAGTTGACAATCCAGCTCTGTATATAGCAAAATATCCCTCATGGAGATTTGCAGGATCCATTTTATGCTTCCCCTTAATTGAACTACCCACTCAAGAAATATGTGTAAGGAATAGGTTCTAAGGAGTTTGAATTATCGGCATTGTTTGCTGAACACGGAATCATTAAAACATTTGCTTCTTGTTTGTATATCACTCCATGATTTATGATTACTTCATTTATGATGATTTATCAAAGAGTTAACTTTATCCCCTTTGGGGACGGTTTTATTTGGAGCATTGTCCAGTTTCCATGTCGTTTGCGTTATATTGATTATATATATATTGGTTATATATATAAGCTCATCACAGCTTGCCGCTCTTTCCTCTCTCCAGCCAACTGTACCACACTAGCCAAGACCTTGGTATTATCCAAAATCGGTTATTGCAATGCTCTCTATCTAGGGACCAACCAACACAATAGGAATAAACTTCAAATCATCCAAAATAACGCCATCAGAGCGGCGCTCAATATTCCTAGGAACCTTCACATTTCTGACTCCAGACAAAGCCTTCACCAGCTCTCAGTCTCCCAAAGAGTCTCCCTCAAAGCACTCGCCCTTACACACAAAATCCTAACCAACCAAGCCCCTAGCTACCTAGCCAGCAGATTAGCATTACACACCTCTACGAGACCACTCAGAAGTGCCCAATCTAACTGTCTCTCTGTCCCACGCTTCAACTTACAAAGATCTGGGGGACGCAGCTTCCCAGTCCTAGCAGCCAAGCTGTGGAACTCGCTACCTAACCCATTAAGAGCAGAAACATTGTTCCCGACCTTCAAGCGCAAAGCTTCAGCCTGGCTGTCTGCCCAGGACTAGCTATGATGCCTAGCTCATATCGCCTAGAATCTCCACAACCGCGCTACTGGCTCATCTCCATTACCCTTTCTCTCACATTGCATATCTCCTTGCCTAATTGGTCTCTCTATGTATATCTCACTCAACTGCATTATCTTACCCTGCCTGTACATGTTGTATAATTTGTATATTTGTAGAATGCCTGTACTTCATGTTGTATAATTTGTATATTTGTATAATCCACTCTAAATGCTTTATGTATCATGCCTGAAACTAAATAATGTGCCCGGTTGCCCATGGGCCTGGTGTGCTATACAAATAAAATAAATACAAATAAATACAAAAATACAAATATTGATTTATCTTAAAAATGGACCTATTGACTTTTAAATGAATACATCTATTCTTTTCTAAATTGATATATTGACTATTAAATGTATGCATCTAGTTTTAAAGATGGTATAATGCGTAATTTGTTTTGTATGTGTGTATGTTTTAAAAATTCCAGTTATTTATGTATGTACTATTATTCTTACAACTTTATATTTATTTTGTGTTAAGGTTTAAATGTTAAACCATGAAACACAATAAAACACCTTAAAACATACATATATTTATCATTTTAGATTGTATTAGTATGTACTATTGTATATATTATTGTATTCTATGTATATATTGATATATGACTTGGGGGATAGCTCAGTGTTACATAGCACCAGATTCGAATTGGCAAAGCTTGACTACAGTTCACAAGTTGGGAACCCAGGAGGGTCGACTCATCCCTTCATCTTACTGAGGTTGATAAATTGAGTACCATTAAGTTTGGCACTAATTTCCAATATTACAGCAGTTACAATCAGTAGGAATTCAGCAGGCATGATTCAATTTCCCTATGTTGAAATGAGATGTGAAAATGGATCCTGAATTGTATGCTGGAACATTATATAGTCTGTATAAATGCTGTACAACAGTTCATACAAATCAGAACATATGTTTGGATTCCCCAGCGATCTCCACAGGAAAAGCTTTCACCAAGTCAATAAAAAAAAGGGCTGCAATGCACCAAGAGGGAGAATATAAATATGTTGGCAGCGGAAGTAAAACTTTTTTCAGTCAATTTAAAAAAAAATTATATATATACTGGCCAGAGTTAAACCAAACGAAACATTATAATATCTGCAGCGATTCGTGTCCACGTTGGTTCTTATTTAGTGCAAATCCATCTCAGTTTTTGCAAATTGTGTGCTCAATGGAAGTACCTTTTCCTTTATGGGAAACCGAATGTTAGTAAGCTGAAAACAGTGTACATTTACACACTTGTAAACTATTGAACTCATTTTATGCACAATGTCCTGTTTGAGTGCCCCATGCCAATCTTTTCGTTTGGGCCACTCCAAACCTTTTCATTGTTAGTTACAATTGAACTTTCTGAAAACTCAATGCAGAGTGAATTGAACTCAACTATAAGGAGGAGATTTTAAGCTGGATAGGACTTCGTGAGTTCTGAATTCTATAAACTGTGAGTTGTTGGGTGGTGACTGCCATCACATTATAGCACCATACACTGTTAGATTGAAAAAACGGGCTTTTGGTCATATCTTGCTTCCACAAGCAGATGCTTGATTGCTTGAAATGACATGAGCATGTTTAATGCAGCGTGATAAGAAAATGCTTTCCCACCAAAGGTTATATATTATTTCCGCCAACATATTGAACATGTCTTACTATGAAAGAAGCTACACACTTTAGGCCAGATTACAGAAATGTTGCATCTGTGCAAGTCCAAATTTGCACCGTATTAGCCTTAGGGCAAAGTTTGCCCTAATGGAAAAAGATTTTGGGCCACATTCGAAAACATTTGCACCTTGACAAGTACAATTTGTGATGGTATAAACACTAGGGCAAAACATATCCTGGTGAAACAAGCATGCACTTACAATGCATTTTTGCACCTGGGCAAAGTCTACCCAGTGCTAAAACCATTCCGGAGTAAATGATAGTTTATTGAAAAATGCAGGCAAAGTTGCAAATGGGAAGCATTTGTAATTGTTACCCAGGCCTGTCTCTAAAAAGAACAACACGCATACACATATTTGCTTCTCACCCAGTTTGTAATTGTTAGATCGTCATAGCTCGTAGGGCAGTGGTCTTCAAACTTTTTTGGCCTGGGCCCCCCCTGAGCAAAGTTTGGGCAGGCCGGGCCCCCCCTAAAAGTGCCAGATGGACAGTATGTAGAAATGGCTATGAACTTTTGCGTGCCGTCACCGCACCCTACTCCCAGTAAAGACCCTGGGCTCTCCCCACCCTACTCCCACCACTATCCCAGTGCTCCCGCCCATCCTGCTCCCACCACAGCCCCATAACACAAGCATACACATCCATACACATTTAAATAAAAAATAAATTGCCATAAACGTACCTTGCGTGGTTGCTAAAATGCCCCGCTCCAGGTTGCTCTGCCCGTATGTGCGAGGAGGCGCAGTAGCACCCCCTCGCACATACATACATGCAGGGCCCCAGCCAGCATTTCCAATGAGCTACGTAAGCTGGTGAATCAAAACACCCCCAGCGTTGCATGGCTCAGTGATCATGTGCTGCTGGGGAAATAAACTGTCAAAGGCAAGCAGACTTTCCCCTTGACAGTTCAGCCATCCCAGGAGCACTCCCTCAGCTGGAAAAAGCAGCTGAGGGAGTGCTCAGTGTTTCACTGGGCTGGATCCTCAGCTCCTCCATAATAGGTGAGGGGGCTAGTCGGTGGACACCCCTCACCCATTATGGATGAGCCGACAGGCTTGGACTGGCCTATAGGGCAATAGGGAGATGACCATACCAAAAAGGCAAAATGCTAGTGTAGGCCAGTCAAAATGGGCCACTTTTTTGGCCAATGTGGGCCAGTTTGAGGACTTCACTATGCAGCTAGTAGTTTTGACCATTGTTACTGAATAAATATTCTTTAAATATCACCATTTGTTTACATTTGAAAAAAAAACAACCCCTTGGGTACTATTCAAACAGTCTGTGACTAAACACTGAATATCAATTTGCAACTGCTGGCCATTTTTCATTGGTGCCGAAGACCGTTTTATGGCCCATTCCTCCAATCTAAAAAAAAAAAAGTGTTTTTTTTTTTACATTTTATGCTGGGCTCTGGTGCCCCCCCTGGGATGTGGCCGCGCCCCCCTGGGGGGACGCACCCCACAGTTTGAAGACCTCTTTCATAGGGGGAGGTGATGTAAAGTGGCATTGTTACAGTTAATGCATTATATTATCACAAATAAGTAATCATTTAAGCAGCCACTTTTTTGTTTATAGGTCCAGTGGCAAATCATCGTGCAGATCCTTACTAGTTTCTTGTGATTGTTTTAAACTGAGGGCCTCATTACACGGATGGCGGTAAGGATTTACCGGTACCGTTAAAATACCAGTACCGGTAAATCCTTACCGCCTTACTACGAGGTCCCTTTGCGGGTTGGGGGATTTAATGCCTGCTTTTTGCAGGCATTAAAATCCAACCCGCAAAGGGACCTCGGAGCTAATTACGGCACCGCAAAATTGCGGTGCCGTAATTAGCGCCTTCCCCATTCCCATAGAGCCCTATGGGGCAGAAATGGGAATGGGGAAGGGCAATGGTGGAAGGGGGATTTACCGCCCCTCCAACCTTGGAATGGGGTGGTAAATCCCCTTTCCACCAAGGCGGTGCCGGTATTTTCCTGGCATGAGCCATGGCGCTAACAGCGCCATGGCTCACCGCCTACCGTGTAATGAGGCCCTGAGACTCGTGCAGATTATCTGTTTGTTCAAGTTGTGTCAATCTCAAGATGATGAATGAGTCCAACACACATATTGCAGTGGGGGCTTGGTCTTCTGTGCCAATCTGTGATAAGGGTCATATTTGATGTACTGAAGAGTGAAGGATAGTGTGATTGTGAGCAACAAACTATTGAGGGCCCGCAGCATTCCATTCTGCTTTATGAATTGCCCCATGTCGAAAGAAATTTGAAAAGGGGAAATGCATCAATATCCTGAAGCATCGGGCTGCATATCATTGGGCAGTCATTCCTTTCCACATAGAAGTAGGGCTAAGCTCATGATTGAGTGCGTTTGTTCAACATTAAGATCTTGTATATGCAGAGCTAAATAGTACTCTTATCAGGTTTTATTTTTAGTGTGTGTATATACGAGTTGAATCATCTTTCTGTTAAATGTGCATTTAAATTCTTTAACCACAAAACACAATGGCCCTCATTACGACCTTGGCGGAGAACAATGGTGCTATTTGCACCATGGTCCATGGCGCTAAGCTGCCAACTCCGCCATGGGGGTTGGCGGACTTACCGCCCCATTCCGACCTTGGCGGGGCGGTAAGTCCCCAATCCCCATTTACCCTTCCCCATTCCCATTTTTGCCCCATAGGGTATAATGGGAGTGGGGAAGGCGTTAATTACGCCACCGTAAATTACGGTGGCGTAATTAACAACAAGGTCCCTTAGCGCCATGGATTTTACCGCCTGCTAAAAGCAGGCGGTAAAATCACCATGGCGCTAAGGGAACTCGTACTCAGGCGGAAAGGGGCGCCATGGTTTACGCCGGCGTAAACCCCTTTCCGCCAGGGTCGTAATGAGGGCCAATATAGGTTAGGTCATTGGTTGGCTATTGGTGGGCAATATACTACTGAAAATTAAACTGACATTATGGCACATTATACTAGCTACCGCAGAATACCCTGAACATAAGAAAATAAAAATGTTTTGGGTTTAGTGTCTTTAAAACGTTGCATTTTGAAGTTTCTGGCCACTTGCCCGTGTCTCCACTTGTATTCCCCTGACTTCATCTATGCCCCTGATTTCCGTTTTTTGTGTTTTGGGAGTGTGCTCCTTTTCCTAGATGCCAATGTTTCTCTTGTTTTGCCGCTCTTGTGCACCATTCCGCAGATTGCACCATCGTGGCTGGATTTTCGGATGCTTTATGACTGAGCTTCTTTCGGTGGCATTGTCGTGTTTGGCTTGGCTTTATATCTGCATCTTGTCTCCCATAATACCGCGTCCAAACTGGTCTATTTCTCGTGCTTTGGGCAGGGTCTGGCATTTTACTTATCTCGCACATTGCATCATTCCACTTGATCGTATCTTTCTATGCTGGTGTCGTTCTGTAATTGTCCCCAGACTCTTAGAATCACAACATGTTTACAGAGTGTTTATTTTAGCGGAGGTTTTCCATTTCCCTTTGGTTCACTTTTGGATTGGATTCTATCTCACAAAATGAAGCATTTCATTGCCTTTAGGTTAATACGCTAAGTGCATGGACCCTGACTCTTGTTTTGCTTACATTTTGGTTTAAATGCCTCTCTCCCACAACAGAGCACTTGAATTGCTTGCTTTCTCTTATGTTGGTTACCCATGCTTTCTGAATTTATCAAAGGTTAATGTGTGGCTCAACTTCAAAAATCTCCCTCTCTTGCTCTCGATCTCCTTTTTCTTTTTTATTTGCCTGTTCTCTCATTCCGGGGTCTCTCTCCTTGTTGTCCCTCAACAGCATCTTCTCTTGTTCGGGCCTCTCATGCACAAGCAACCCCACTGGCTCACCTGTCTCAACAGTACATGTCAGGCTTGTGATTTCTGTCTCTAGCTCCCTTCCGTAGCCAGGGACACATCTCTCTGTGAGGCTTCCTTGCCAACTCTACGCCTGTCTAGGATTTGACACCTTGCAAGTGCCTCTTGCTTGTGGGACTTCTTCTTGATTTTGTCTCCATTTGGGCTCTGACATTTGCACGTTTCCACTCCTCACTGTCCGTCAGTGGCTCCATCTCGGACAGTCTACCAGCCTGTGAATTCTGTTCATTCCCCTGAAAATCTTACCGCTCAGAATTCTGCGCACTATCTATCCAACCCCCTTTCATCTGCCACATATCCAGCTTCTGCAGGATTGCACCCCCTATGTCCTTCTCAGTCCTTTTATATTTGATGCTGCAGATCTTGTAACCTGATTGTAAAAAGTAAAGTGGTACAGAAACTACCGAATGGTCTTCGAAGACATTAACCTATATACCGCTGCACTACCACTTCATTCAGGATGCATCTTAGACATTCGCCACATCACATTGTTCACAACCGTTGAAGACAAAGGGTACACATAAACCACTCACAGAAATATAATGACTCTCGGCATCAACAAACACATATTATTTTCACTGGACATAAAATCCTGGTGAGATTGATTACATAAAGCTATTCCTCTCTTACTGGATGGCTGGCAAAGAGGGATATGCTTATGCTGCTAAATCACTGGGACATGACATTTCAGCTTGGCAAGGTGGGCTGTTTGGTGTCCTCCAGGTGCAAGGAGCCCACTCTGATGAATCTGAGGATGTCGTCCCATCTCCCCTAGGGGGAGACGTCTCCCATGGGGCCAGGGCAGTGCATCCACAGTACAATAGTCCCACTGGGAGTGGTGCACTGAGGAAGGATCACATGGGGGAGAAACCCCCTAATGGGATTGAGCACAACTATGCTCAGACAACGTGGTATTCCCCATTGATTGTAGACATAAACCCTTCCCCAATGTTACATTTGCCTTCCCCTTCTGTGGGTAGAGAAAATGCCTGCTATTGTCAGGTTAGTCAACCTAGTATATTTGACAACATTAAAACCGCTGAGATTGCAAGGGATACTACGTATGGCTCTATCTCAAATATTGAAAAACCTAGTATACTTGGCATGATTAGAACATCAGAAAATGCACAGTATATTTATTGCATGTATCCTATTGTCAGCTCACTCCAGCCTCATAAGACCTTGGCTTCTTGGCTTAGCTTCATGACTCATACAGTCTCGCCTTTTGAGATTTACTTTTAATTTGTGTGTTTTCTTAATATGACACACGGAGAAGAGGCCTTTCTTTTTTAGTCCAATTCGGCTGTGACACGTAATGGAAACATCCATCGTTTACTCCTTATGCACATATGTATATATTGGTGCATGCCGCAATCTATTCACTATAAAGCTAGCCTCAGGAATACTTTATCTGCTTGTGTTTCTTTTGCATTTGTACACGTGTAAACTGATTTGATATCTTCATCCATTTTATGGCATAAACTTATTCACCTAGATCCCAAAATGTCACTTATCCTTGATACTTTCTTGATGCCTTATAGAATATTTGATTTCTCTAGTTTCTGTATCTCTTCTATGTACGTCAGCTCAGCTCTGTGTGACGTCACCATTCATCTTGACCATTCATTTGCTCTGCTTCTTCCGGGATTTCATTCAAACAGCTATCATATTTCCTTGTATCTCAAGGGGAACCTTGCCTCCATGATTCTCCTAGGTATAGGCAATATAGGTAAGGTGGTTGAGGTGGAGTTACTTGGCTCCTCCTCTACAAAGGAATCTAGGCGAAGGGTCAGTTCGAAGCATGCATGCGATTCTTCATGCAAGACCATAACATACAGTTATGAACATTTCTTTATTTTTGCAACTTGTGATTGCCCAAGAGACTACACATGTTTCTGTTAGTTAGATCTACAAAGAACACTAGAAAAATAAATCTAGGGGGAAAAGGATTAGTACCCTCACCTTGGAGTCCTTAATTTGGCTAATAAATATTTATTGTCATCCGTTTTGATTACCACAGAGATTGGAAGCCTTTCTGTTGGTTGGAGCTACAAAAAATACTTTACTTTAGGAAGTGATAATCCCTGCACAGTTGGTTTAAGTTATTAGTGTTAAGGACAGAATTAGGTTTTTGCGAGACACAACAGTGACAGACTTTTTAATTTGGACATTCTGACAATGTCCTTAGTTTTTTTAGAGGCAGGGAAACCCTTCTTAATTTTAGGGAACAAGATGCATTTTTCAAATCCTTTCTCATATAATGAAGGTCTTTGCCCAAAATCATACCACCATCGTGTCCGAGTCTTACTTCTGCACTCTCACACCACCTATAATGAGGTGCATGTATTTTCATTTCCACTCATAGTCCAACAATATTGTTCGCTGGCAGCATTTGCTCCACCAAAATTAAGTATTTTTGCCTCAACTGTGTGTGTCTTTATGGATGGATCTACTGCCAAGAGGTAGGCATGGCTACTGGCAATGCTAGGGAACATTATGTTCTGTGTTTTCTGTGTTTTGAGCCTTAACGTCATATTCCAAAAATGGGCCCACTGTTGAAAACGGCAGATAGTAGCATTTACCCTCAAGGGTCTGCAGTTTAGTATAACACATGGTACACTCAGTATGGCTTTTAGTAACATGCAGAAGTAACTGTTTTCACATCAGAGTCACTCCCCATTCTAGTATGGCAGCGGTCTGCAACCTTAGGCTCTGCATATGTTTTACACTACAACTCCCTTCAGCACTGAGCAGCAAAGCTAATTGTTAGGGGTCATTGGAGTTTTAGTACACAACATTTCGAAAGCCACATGTTGCAGACCCATGTACTATGACATTTGCCTTGCAAACATTCACATATTTATATAATTTAATCGTTTTACTGTGGACCAGTCAGAGCAACCAAATAGGGAAGGCAGAACATAGAACACATGCAGAATGTGGTATAGATACTGCTCTCCCCAATATATTATGCACATGTGAGAGGGCCTTTGGTATAATGCGCACCCTTTACCCCACATCCTGCTTTTGAAATGTAAGTGTGGGGTCCCAAAATGGCGGGTACAGTCTGAAAAAAGAGAAAATCAAACATTCCACCAGTAGAGAAAGTACAACTAGAATGACTACACTTTCCCTTGTGGGTCTTTCACCTGCTCTTCACATTCCCCACAAAAGCTGAGTTGATTTCGAAATCACAGTGGTGGTCGGTCGCCCTCTCGAGAACATGAGCACGAAGTGTTGCATATTGCGACTATGTAGCACATTCCTCTGGTTGATTCTGATGTGAACCTTGCCGCGCACAGTAAGGTAGTCCTTAATATTAGGCCGGTTTGGGGGTACTGCTGTCTTTGCGAAGGATGTCAGTAACTAACCACTCACTTGACTACTGTACTCCTTCCTATCAGCGGATCATTTCTTTTCAGCATAGTTCTGCTTTAGCTGCTTTGTGCTAGTCACCACCTTGTGGTTATATTTCAGTTGGCATTACTCAAGTTTAACCCCTTAAGTGCCAAGGACGAGTATGCTCGTCCTTTTTGCATAGGCTTGCACAATAGCCTGAACCTTAAAGACACCAACATGGGACACTCAGTAACCAGAAGCCTCTATGACGACCACTCTTCTCCTATGATGCCAAGACCACTAGTAGCATTATCAGATTGTGTTTGTACTCCCCTTGGTTCAGCCACAGAATAATGATCAGAGGAAAACTGTGTGGATGACGGAACAATCTGCATGACTTCACCTCATTGTTTCCCCTATGCAAATTTAAGAAGCTCTGTTTATGCATTACTGTCAGTGCTACTTGTTTTTTTTTTTTGTAACATCTTTTTATTAATATAATAAGAACAGGTCATAGGATTCATTGAGCCTTTTTTTCAACAAGTCACATAACCAGAAATACAACAAACCAGAAACCCTCCCAAATCAGGGTCAACCTCAGGGGTTCCAGCCACCCATACAACACGACAACCAAGCGATTTTGGGTTTCCTGTGGTTAAAATTAGTTGTATGGCTAAATAGAGTTGGGGATATAGACGGGGGAGGAAGAGAGGGCGGTGGGGTTGGACTCTGCTAGGGGTCGTGGTGCATGGGCGTCCCTGCTCCGGCCTAGGATCTGCTTCGGCACAGAGACAATGTCAGTGCTACTTGTGTTACCCATTTTGGATACATGTTCTACTCATGTTCTGTACACACACAACAAACACACGTGTCCAAATGCAATGTTCCTGATTTACTCGTCGTGGACTTCCCATTAGTTTGGGCGCCATGGGAGGAATACGGAGGGACTCCACGGGTTCAAACTTGACTCGTTTTATTTATTTATTTTTGATCTTCTAGCTCATATTGATTGATACTGACTCCTGAATTGCATTTTTAAGTACACATCACAGCAATCAGGATTTCATGTCCGGCTTCCACAGTATAACTTCAAAGAAAGGTAAAAGGTCTCGCATCGAAAAGCCTATGTTCTTCTCCCTATTTACTGGAGTTTGTGTTGCTAGCTTGCTTAGGTGGGTTTCATGTTCTCAGATCTGAAGGGCTTGACATTTCCACCGGCGGCCTTTATAAAGGTCATATTTGAACAACAGGGTTAATGGTAAGAACATAACACCGTGCAAGCGTGCTGCTGGGATGAGCTGTTGCCTGCAAGGCTGATAACAGCTCCGGATCATGAAGTCAGGTGTGGCTGTAATAAAAGCTACGCACGGTTAACTCAGTAGGGAAAAATGTCCATTGTCTCCCTGATACACGTGCGTGATGTATTACGTTGGCAAAGACTGAGACAGTGAGCCAGAATGTAAACAACAATAATATCAGCGTGTGCCCTTTCGCAGAATAGCATCGCAGCTCTAGACTTTGCGAGAAGTGTGAGCACGTGCACACCTTTCTCAGATGAGATGTGAGATGAAAAATATAAGAACATTCTGTGTACGACGAGAGACAACAACTCAGAGAACCTCTCATATTCAAGTTGACATGCCTTCTCCACTGACTCCCAGGCAATTTTGGTCTCTTTAGGAATGGATACAGGTCACTTGATTTTGTTTCACAGAATACCACATGGATTGAGGTTGACACATAGGGATACAGAACACACATTACACATATTACACTAACTTTGGCTGTATCAGCATTAAATTAGCTATCCTTGAAATACGCCGCAGTCGGATGGGGACATATCTCACATCTGATCTAGAAAACGCGTTCCCACAGATAGACGGTGACTCGGTTGCAAAGCTGCTTAGGACTGACTGGGCGGAGACAGCGATTGCATTGCCTCGTATTCAACTTATGGGGAGTACTCACTATTTTTTCATGCAAGAGAGTGTTTACCATTATATCTCCAGCGTTTTCCTTGTCCTAACATTGGCATGACATACATGCGCGTTAGGCTAACGAAACTCCCTATCTCGTGTCGATTAAGCACTGCAGGGACTCCTCACTGCTGCTTATTAACTACTCACCCAACTATAACTGTAGGTTTTGTGGAGCTGGGGACTATCCAGAAACTTTGAGACACTTGCTTACAATGGTCTTACTTTGAGGAAAAACGTTTAACATGCTTCAAGGATAACACTGTCAGTAGTTCGGAAGTATTCAAGAATCCTCGCTGGTGCAGATGCATATGGGGCACTAACATGTCTTTAGTTTTGGCCTTACATTTTTTTTTTTACTTTTGTTACATCAGAATTGGACAAGATACATTTAAAACGTGTATAACGATTATGTTTTGGCATGTTGATACTTAAAAATTGAATCGGCATTTCTTTTCTTTTTCGTTTTTCATTTTATTAATACTGATTTTCGTTTAATACATTGTTCTAATATGAGATACAAGTTGTTTATGTTTCTTTGTTTATCTATGTTGTGTAAGGATTCTTGTAAACTATAAATGCAAAATTAAAATTAAAAAAAAATCTGCTTATACTATGAATTCAAGTTCATACATTAACATGATGGAGCTCATTCACTGATGCTTCTGTTTATCTGAGTGTTGAAGGTGTACAATTGCTTGTGTGCTGATGTTAAATACAATGGCAATATGGACTCAGGACAGACAAGAAGAGGCTAATAACTGCCTTTCAAATATCCCTTAGATCAGGCCAATCCGGAACAACTGTCTAACGTGAGCTCTGTCCTCGTGCCACACATGTGTTCTAGAGTGCAACATTGAACTTCAAAGGGATGTGCATTGGAGTGTGTCAGTGTCTGCAGCAGTTTCCTTTAGATTGGTCTCCTCTGTCGGATGCCAGATATCAGTGATTGGTCAAGGCAGACATCTTTCTTTGCAGAATCCTGCTTATGTTCAGCAATAAAGATGTTCATACAAAGAACAATTGATTTTTCATTTACACCTAGTAGGGTAGGAACAATGACAGTGATTGCAGTTCTAAGGACTTGTCACTTCTAGTGTGTAACCCCCACCCACTTAGTTGGAGAGCTCACCCCAGTCCTTCATTTATGCCTGTGCAGGTAGTCAAAGAACATAAGAGTGTTCAATTTGTATGTAACTTTTTCACATACATGTCTGAAATGGCTGCTCGTCGAGGGACATGTGGACAAGAGATGTAGTAGCAGAATGGAGGGTGTGTGGAATTGTCATATGGCATGGGTGTAGAAGCCCAGGATGTTTTAATTTAATTAATACAAGCATGCAGACCACCCTTTCATAAGCTTCATGCAAGACCATAACATACATGTGTGCCCTGCCGAATAAACACACTCCTAATCTGAAGCTCCTACTCCCAATGACACTGCACTGGTTCAGAGACGACGGGTGTTCTGTCTGACAGGTGTTGTGACAGCCACAACCCTGCATTGCAGAGGGTGCATTCACATTTACACCTTTGTTCCAAATGCCACATGATTATGATAATCTCTGCAAACTGATTGCAGAGTAATCTGGTAATATATGCTATACTCCATGTGGTATGGTGGTAAAGGATTTACATACAAATTGAGAGCCATACCTGTTTTATATCAAACATGTCAATATGGTGAGCCCAGGCCAGCTGTTTAAGGCTTGTGTGTATTCTGGTCTGACAGCCTGAACATGCCAGTTAGCAGGACAAGAGACTGTGACTCTTCTTTGATGCTTTGTGAGGTAATGTAACACTTCTTTCCACCAAGTCCACCAAGACAGCCACTCAGGAAGAGCTGTCCTGGGAAACAGAAATCAAAAGGCATACTCTACCCAAAGGGTCTAGTCTCCTAACATGGTGTTGCATAATAAAAGGGCTTTCAATACTATGGGACTGGGACGCAGCAGAGTTAGTGTAGACAGAGGGAGCTCGGCATGAGTGGGAAGGGTTCCACAATCTTGTTTCTCTGAACCTTTCCTTCCTGTCTCCTTCACTTTTTTATAGCACAAATACTTTGAGTATGATGCAAGCAAGCAAAGTCCACTTGTCACAAGAACAGGGATTGGCGCCCTTGTAGCAGGCTTCTTTCTGTCCAATAAACTGTGGACCTTTGCCTATAAAAGAGGGGGTCTCCCACCTTTTCATTTATTCACTTCTGGACCATCCAGGCAGAAATAATAATTAAACTGGACCTCCTTTGGGACAGTTGATACTTCCAAAGTCCTCCACATGTGCGGTGAAGATTGAGTGTCCAAGCTAGCAACAAGCTCTGCTCCCTCACCAACCCAGGACTAGAGCAACTCTTGCCTCTTGATGTATCTTGATCCTGAGTCCCTGGAGTGGGACTCACAGGACCTGGAAAGCGAGAGAAGTTATTGCACATGTTTTCACCATCACTCCACTTCAAACGACCTTCAAATCACATTCAACAGCCATCAAACTAGCATATACAGCCGGTGTTGCTTTGGCACTCTCTAGACATAGAACCACTGCTGCTCACATTTTCAAACCAGCTCAACATCATATGATGGCATGCTGAGTGCACCATTTGTTTGGCTCAAACCAGCCGTTTCTTCTGTCTGCTGTAAGCATGGCATTGTGCTTTGAATCGAACCAAAGGTTATGAAGGATTCAAACTGGCTTAACATCGAGTCGAACGTGACCTAATTTTGAACCACTGGAGAATCACTCGCTGCCCGCTGCTCTATATTTGAGGCCCTAGAGACTGGTTAGTTAACCATTAAAACCTTATTTTTTTAACATTAACAGATACTTGTGCAAACACTGTGGCATTTGATTGCCTTTCAACCCTGTTTCATTACCCAGACTGCTGCATCTTTCCATCTACTGCATATACTTCGTTCTTTCCAATGGGGTGGGTTTCCATTGTGTTTTCTAAATAGTTATTTTGAATGTGGCGTGTTCAATTAAAGTATATACATATAGAAGTTTGATTTAACTTTCCTTTATTTTGGTTTGTTGTACTTTGCTGTTTCAGTTGCTACTGGATCAAATTCAAACCCCTTCTGAGAGTATAGACTTCCCTCGGGCCATCTTACCCTCTGCTCTGCAGGGGCCACCCACTTCTTCTCAAAAGCTTTGGACATCTTGTCCTCTCTGTCTTCTGCTCCTCCTCTCCATCCACTCTCTTGGCCCCACTACCGCCGCCATACTCTGCTCTTTCTCTCCCATTGTGCCAGATGAGATCGCTAGCATTGTCCAATCTATGAAAGTCTCCTCTAAACAGGTATGCCCTTGCTCCTCCAGAACCTCCAGCCTTGGCTGACCTCTGCAACCACTCATTTGCCACTTTCTCCTTCTCCGAACCCCTCAAGCAATCTCTTGTGCATGCTTTCCTATAAAAGGTGTCTGCTGACTCTTCTTGCTGGCTAACTATTGCCCTCTCAATCAATGCTTTCTTGGGCAAACTCATGCGGAAACTGCCCACAACCCAAATGACCACCCACACTGAAATGGCTGGCTGCCTCCACGATCACCAGTCTGGCTTTAGGGTTGCAAGAGGCACAGAAACAGCTCTCCTGAACACCCGTGAGGACCTACTCTCGAGCCTGGATTCCAACTCCTCCTCTGTTCTAATCCTTCTCGATCTTTCTTTTGCCTTTGACACTGTCAACCACTCCATCCTCATATACCGTCTTCATGATACCCTGGCCATCTCAGACAGGACACTAGCTCCTTCCTTTCAAACAGACCCTCCCAAGTACAAATGGGTCCTTTTCTCCCCTCCACCACACTTTCTACCTATGGCGTCCGCCAGGGCTCCATTCTATAACCATGGCTTTTCATCATCTACCTGGACCCTCTGGCCTACCTGATCTCCACTTTCTCACCTCATTTCCAGTGTTATGCAGATGACACACAGCTCTCCTTCAAGCTGCCATCTTCTAGCTCCTTCTCCGCCTCCTCCCTCATTCCTGACTGCCTACTCCTATTCAGGTATGGTGTCTGCCATGATCTCTGCCTTAATGCCAGTGAGACAGAGATCCTACTGATTGAGACACCTGCTCCTTGTTTCCCCCCTCTCTCTGGCCAGACTCCTGGGGTCCTGTCCCCTTACCCACTTGTGAGACAAAAAACCTTGGGATCATCTTTGACTCTTCTCTCTCTTTCTCTCCACACATCACGGAACTTGCCAAGAAGTCAACTTGTAGCTCCACCTTCCCAGGGTCATTTTACCTTTCCTCACCTTTACCCAGAAGCTCAATGTCTCCAGTGCCCTGGTTCTCTCTAGGCTTGACTACTGCAATAGCCTCTTTCTCCAGCTGCCTCTTCGCTCCCTTCACCCACTCCAACTAATCGAGAATAGAACATCATGACTTATCCTCGGCCTCAAGCTGAGGGACAGCATCTCTCCTGCCCTACAATCTCTTGACTGGCTCCAGGGGGCTGCAAGAATGAAATCCAAGACCCTCTGAATCATCTACGAGGCCGTCTGGAGCCTGGTGCCTCTCTACATCCCACTTTACCTCCCTGAATACCTCCCGACCAGAGTTTTTCAGTCCTCTGGTTCCAACCCTCTGCTGGTAAAATGTTTCTCCAAGCAGAGATTGGGAAGTACATCCCTTTCTGTGGCTGGCTCGTCCCTCTGGGATGGCCTTCCATCCTCCCTCCGACTTGAGCCGGATCTTCTAAAGTTCCACAAACATCTCAAGACTTTCCTTTTCTCCTCTTCCTTCCCTCTCCCTCTCCTGTGCTAACTGTGCCTCTGCCGCTATGACTGGGAACTGATCCCTTCAGAGTCATACAGGGGCCAGACCATCTGCCAGTAGTCCCCCCCTGCATCCTTTGCCAGCACTTGCCCTCAGGCTCTCTTTCCTGGACGTGCCCAACTTATCCACCCTGACCACCACACTCATCCTCCCTTTCTGCCTTTTTTCAGCTTGCACTTGGCTTCTTGGCCCCCCAGCACTTCCCTGTGCCCTTCCCTGGGGTCACCCACTCCTGCTATTCTCCCTATACCCCATCACCCCCTGCACTTACCACCTTTTCAAGCTCTTGCATGGTAGGATTGTCACAAGGCCAATATAAGTGTCTTTTTTTGTTCCAAGCCCATCTTGTCTCATGGCACCTGAAAACACGTGTGTATAGGCTCCATACAAATGTCCAATAAATAAATAAAATCTCTCTTGTAGAAGTGTGAGGGCTGAGTAGGTGGTTTAGCCACTACTCATTCTTGTACTCTTGTGGCCAAATTGATTTAAATACTGAGGGGCATTCTATCCCTCACATTATGCTCTCTCATCATGTTTTTGTGTTGGACCCAATATACCCTGTATCTCTGACTGCCATTTTGTGGTCCCATCTTGCAGAAAATAGAAATCTGGTCATTATTAAGTTGTTAGTATAATGGGATGTTGCACAGCCTGCAATAGCACCCAGTCGTTTAATAAGCACATTGCTGCATTTCCTAATTTTAATCACATTTACTTTAAGGAAAATGTATTTGCATTAAAATGCAAACACTGAATAAATCATGAATCCAGTTAAGGGTAACCCTCATATATGCCTGTGAATAACATTTGTTATCTAAACCGTCACCTGTTGAGTCCTGCAGGGTTGCATCCTCTTCCCAGTGATCTTCAATCTATGCTGGGAGCCCTCCTAGCCACACACAACATCCACATCCACCAATACGCCAACGACGCACAGCTATACCTCAAGAACCACTCTATCAAGGACATCCATAGGCTCAAAACCTGCCTCATGTTGACCAAGTCTTGGATGCCCAGTGCATAATTGAAACTCAACCCCTCCAAGACCGAATTCGTACTCCTCACCAACACCACAGAAAACCCACACATAGAGACCTGACTGGCAACCGTGAACTCTGAGGGCTTCACACCCACGCTCAGCTCCTGCCCCAAGTCTCTCGGGTTTCATATTGACAAACACCTCTTCTTCAAGACACACATAGCTAAGAAAACTCAGACAGCTTGGTATCAGCTATCCCTCCTGTGGAAAGTCAAGCCCTCCCTCCGGACAGCTTTAGATCCACCATTCAAGCAGTGGTTTTATCCCATCTGGATGAGGGTAATGCACTCCTCGAAGGCCCCCCTTCATCCTTCCTTGTGGCCCTGAGAAGTGAACTACACGTTGCTGTACACATCATCAAGAGTCTACGCAGATACAACCACATCATCCCGGCACTCATCGGCCTTCACTGGCTCCCATTGCACGCACAAATCACCTTCAAATCTTGCTGCATCATCTTTAAGGCAGTCCTCCTCAAGTAACCTACCTCCCTTGCGGAGAAACTCTGCATCTCTGGTGGACAGCACACCACCAGAAGTCATGACATGCAGACTTTTGATCCGCTGTGGAAAGGGCCCGAAAACTAGCCTTTACTGCCTATGCCCCAAGACTATGGAACCTCCTCCCCATTGGCATCATACTTGGCCACACGCTCCTACAATTCAGAAAAGAACTCAAGACCCACCTCTTCAAGGAGTCTCTCCTCAACACCTTGGCCATCATGTCACCACTTGCACCACCTGACTCGATAGACGCCACTCCCCATTCCTCCCTGCCACCCGGTACAGCTGTACCCTCCTCTGTCCCCCTCTGTACCCTACCCCCCTCTGTATATCTGTTCTATTGTTACAACTAAAAAGCACCCCGTTATGCATCTGTAATGTTCTACACCTCTGTAAAGCACACCATTATGTATCTGTATTGGTGTATACCTCTGTAAAGCGCCATATTGCTTCTCAAAGCTAGGTCTGGACTCAATAAATACAATAATAATAATAATAATAATAATAATAATAATAATAATAATAATAATAATACCATGCTCTGTATACCTACACTGTTGCCTTATTCCAGCAGTTATTGCCATAGAATATATTTGCACTTGATTAAACATATATTGCACAAGCATTTAACACCGGAAGACATGTGTTCATTGCTCGAGTTTTGCCCCTCCCTTGTTAAAACGTTGCTGTCAGAATTGACTGTAAAAAGGAAGAACTGTCAAGCGAACATATGTCAGTGCGTTAATCACGTAGGCTGCCGAGTGTCTTGAGTGAAGCAGAGCATGTTTGTTTTCCTTTGAAGGGCATGCTGCATAGGAATTTCTAATTATCGCTGAACATGTATTTTCTGTGACAGCATTCCATTTGACCACGTTGTCGAGATGCAATTGGTTGCACAACCTTAACGGGCTGTTCATGTTGGTGTTTCTGTACATTTCATATTAGCATATGTATTTTCTATGATCTGTGTGATCTGACACATACTTTCTTTACAGTGGATGAGATTATTTACATGCTAATTGTTATGTCTGGAATAAGCACTTTTTTTCAAGAATAGAGAATGTGTAAGTGGAAGGTAAATTACTTTTTGCACCCGGGAAAGACAGATTGACCAATGAAAATCTGTCTTACCCTTTTATTGATGCTCTAATCACCGCCGGCACCATCTTTATAATAGAAAAGAGACTAGGTCCCTTTTCAGAGGACAGCAGCCATTTTGGAACATGTTCCTATGGCCACTGTCATCTGAAAAGGGACCTAGTCAATTTTTTTTCACCAATGGGAAATGGGCTTCCGCTGAGCTGATCTCCCATCGGACAAAAAAAAGAAAACTATCTGCACCCTTGTAAATCCCGGGATGCAAATAGCTTTCATGCACCTGCGCAGGGAGCGGACATGCTTTAACAGCCTGCAGTCTGAGCTGTGGCCCGCGCTTCGCTCAGGCATACCAAACCTCAGGCCGGCACACCTAAAAGCCCAAGAGGACATGTGTTTCAGTAATGTATTCAGAATGCAATTACACAGTAAGCCTGCACTGTATGCACGGGGCCTAAGACGTGTGTTCCCACAAACATATAATATATACATATATATATATATATATATACGCAACCATTGAGTTATGGGGAAAAAACAAGCCACCATCTATTTTCTTTTTCTGGAAATGTGTAGTAAGGGGCCCAAAAGCTGCATATCCCATTCAAAGTCCTTGCATCTAAAGAAAACAATGCTTGGCGGATTTGCACCACACATTTTCAAGGAGCTAGTGTCTGGGCAAAATAAATTGCATGTCTTGGTTTGGAGAAAATCTAACCAGCATTTAAAAAGTGAAATTCTGAAGCATTTTGGCTTATGTATATTTTGTATATTTTGGCAGATAAGTAAAGCACAACGAAGATGCCAGCATCACACAACCTCGGGAGTGAGAAGCTACATTCACACGTGGTGGTACAGACAAGATTACTGAGCCGCCCAGAGGTGTGGACAAGACCACATAAATAGAAGCCCCTTAGATGACCAGGGACTAAACGATGGAATCAAACCACTTCCCCCATTGCAGCATATCGAATACAAACGTTGAACATGCACAACCACAAATCTCGTCATGCAGCAAGCCTGTGTGGAGAAAGTGGACAGGGCCTAGCCTCCATTCAATGACATTTTTCGACACGTACACACCCTAGGAAGGAAAAACAGGGTTGGGTTGGGTAGGGAAAGAGGGACAATCATTCCAGGGAAGGGGATACTTATGGGTTACAGGAAGCGGAAAGTGTGGGTTAGTTGGATGAGGAGAGCAAGGGAGGTTGAGGATGACCTAGAGACCAGCAGGAACATGGAAGGAGTGGCGGCATGTGGAACAGATTGTTGGAACAGGTGAGTTATTGGCTTAGAAGTGAAAGTGTTTCTGCAGTTTGACTGTGTGGATTCTGTGGCGGTTGAATAGTGGAAGTTAATCTTAGGAGTTAATATGAAGTGAATGGTACTGGATGAAAGGAGGGTGTTTGAGTAGTGGGTTTGGAGAAGAGTAGTAGTTGGAGGAGGGTATAGTAGTGGAAGGAGGAGAGTAGAAGTGGGAACAGGAGTGTAGCAGTAGAAGGAGGGATGTAGTAGTGGTTGTAGGAGTGTGGTAGCGGGATGAGGACTTGTAGCAGAGATGGGGGCAGTGAAGTGGAGTGGAGTAGTGGTAACATAAAAGGGTGGAGGCTGGAGTAGAAGTATTGAACATCTGAGAGACGGAGGACTGATGGGCAGAGTAAGCCAGGGGGCGTGGCTGTGAGTGTAGTGGAGAAGGGGTGGGTCGGCATGACTTCAATAGTCTGAACACCACAGAGCAAGTGCAAGGCATTATCCAACTTCCAATGAGAACACTGATCTCTGGGTAGACTAGGGAAGTTAGGAAGTCCTGAGGGAGTTTATCTAGCCTGCACTTATGAAGCCATCAGTAGTCAAAGTGAACAATCAAACATTAGCACCAAGATGGGGGAGCTAGAGAATCAATTGGCTTGGATCGTGGGCTCAAACTGCCGATCTCAGCCCACATTCCATGCAGCCTGATGGCCAGATCCACCCATTGCCATATTTCCCCCACCCTCATCCTTCCCCATTCTTTCCCCCTCATTCCACCCCACAATTACCTCATTTCTGCTGTGGCATTTGCCACAGCCTCTCTTTCCTCTTGGCTCACAAAGGCAGGCATGGAAAATGAAGAAGGGTCTCCTTATGGAGCCCCACCTTCCCTTTCCATGGTGGCCATATTGGAATAGTATTTTCCTTCCGTGATTGAGACGCCACAAGACATTTCGTTTGTAGCATGAAAGAAAATACAATGGGGGGTAATGGCCCACCAGCCTGAGTTATAGGCCTGAGCAAAGAGGAGGTTAATGCCTTATTAGTGGTTACTGGTCACTAGCATTAACAAGGGTTACAAACACCTCGGTTATGGAGGAAAGCCCATAGGAGACGAGAGAGAGAGTCTGAGGGTCCAAACACATTCCAATAAAAACACTCAAACTTTCTCAAAGACTTCAAATGGATTTATGTGCCATCTACAACAGTATATGAACTCTTGTAATCCTCAAACATCAGCTTGTAATGTTCTCAAATACACCAGTTTGGTCCCTAAAAGACCTGCCTTTCATTTTTTTGTGAATACACAGATGTTGTCCCCTTGCATGACATTGCTATATGTGCCCCTGCAGGTCAATGGGTGAAAGCACTTCATCCTCCACTATTGAATTATAAAAAGTATATATTTTATAATTCTAGAACAGCCACCCACCGGTGCTTGGAATAGAGAAACAGCTATTCAGTGAAATCTATCTCTCTTTGCGACAATTAGAATTGTTTTGATTTCCCTCATGCGTCAGTGCACTCAAACTAGAAATTAAAATAAATATTGGTGTTCTATTTCCATGCTATTATTAGAATTGGAAAAATGTCTCCAGTGCATGAAAACAAAGAGGAAACTAATATGCTCTATGTTGAGTCCAATTGGGCACACATGATACAAATAGTAAAAGTACTTTTGTTTACATCTAGAAATGTCTAGAAATGTCTTTCATTGCTGGCACTTGTTGGAATACTCATGCTAAGCTCGGTAATCTAACCAGCTGGGGTATGGGTAAGAATATCCTTTTGGTGCCGTGGATGCCAGTAAAGGAATCCAGCCCTTACTGAACAATGTAGCACTGCTAAATTATGTAATCTCTTCTTCTTCTTCTTCTTCTTCTTCTTCTTCTTCTTCTTCTTCTTCTTCTTCTTCTTCTTCTTCTTCTTCTTCTTCTTCTTCTTCTTCTTCTTCTTCTTCTTCTTCTTCTTCTTCTTCTTCTCTTCTTCTTCTTCTTCTTCTTCAAATTATCGAATGCGTAGGCGGACCCACGCAGTCACTTCCCCATCCAAAAGGATGATGTGCACCTACCCCACCAATCTTACACACAGCCCTCACATTCTCAACTCCTCCCACCGCCCGGTCTGCCCCACAAAATCCAGCAGCACACTGCTCCTCTCCCTGCCTCTCACCCCGACTCCTCCTAGCAAAGCCTTCCCACTCAGCTCAACCACTCCCAGCGCAGACAACCGAACCTTCATCAACTCTCTCTCCTCAACATGCCTCTCACACGCAAGCAGAAAATGTCCCACAGTCTCAGGCACCCCACACACAGCACAGTCCCTCGATTCACGCTTCCCCACTCGAAAAAGACTGTCTTTCAGCCCCACATGCCCTACTCTCAACCGGTTCAGCATCACCTCCTCCATTCCAGTTTCCCTGCATCCACCTTCACAGACACTTTCTCACGAACACCAAACATCCACTTGCCCTTCACCCCACTCTCCCACCTCTCCTGCCACTCATCCATAACCCGCTTCACCACCACAGCCTTCACCTCATCCACACTCAAAGGTATCCTCACATCAACCGCTCCTCTCTTCATACCCGCACCCACCACCAAATCCACCAACTCATTACCCAAAATGCCACTGTGACTGGGGACCCACGCCAACTACAGATCCATCCCCCCACGCACACACCGATCAATCTTCCTCCTGATGTCCAAAATCACATCCTTCCTATCACCATCCCCTGCCACAGTCGCCTGCAACCCACTCAATGAATCTGAAAACACCACCACCTTCTCAAACCCCAACTCGCACACCCTATCAATCGCCAATGTAATTGTTTCCAGATAAAATGCCATACCCACTCTCCCAGACACAGGATCCTTCGAACCATCCATGAACACCTTACACCCTTCCTTCCCTGCCACATACGCCTGACCCAAAGCCTTGATCTCACCCCGCAAACCCTGCTTCTTCGACACCACACTCGCCAACTCCAAATACACCTTGGAGACCCCATCATCCACATCGGCCATCTCACCAAATCCGTACCCGTCACAGCCAACAACTCGCCCACACCCCATTGCACCCCCTTCTCCCACATGTGAAACCCCAAAGTGCCCCCCTTCCTCTTCCACCGGTCCCTATAATAGTCAAACCTCCAATTATACTGCAAACATTCACGCACCGGATGAGCCACACTCTTCGCACTGCACTTCACCCACCACTTCATATTCAACGCATCCCTCCTCAAGTACCTGAACCGCATTCACTGGAGAGGACCTCATCACACCCGAACACACCCTCAATGCCCTCGCCTGCACCCTATCCAACCGCAGCTTCTGACTCGGCGTGAAACCCACTGCCACCTGACATCCAAAATCCATCACACACAAAATCAACCCCTTATACAACATTCGTAAACACTTCTGCTGCGCACCCCACTCTTTCCCAGACACCGCCCGCAAAAAAATCAACCTACGTTTACACTTATCCACCACACCATCCACCTGCAAATTCCAGTTCAACTTCCTATCCAAAATCACCCCCAAGTACCGAAACTCTTCCACACTCTTCATCCTCACACCTTTCAAAACCAAGTCCAACTCCTGCTGCACTCTTCTCCTTGAGAAAACCATACTCACACGTGTATCTACAGACAACGAAAAGCCCCATTTCCCACACCACTCCTCCATTTATGTAATCTCAGACATGGCTCCAATAGCACAGATTGTATCAAGCATTCTCCAGTTACATTCTAAATGCATCACATTCTTCATGTTTTTTTTCTTCCCTTCATTTAAGGATAACCTTGCCTGATTCTGAGACATATGCCGGAGTCCCCCTCCATCTTTCCAAGAAAGGCAACTGTTAAAAAGGTTCCTGAGAATCTACGCTTGTGCAGAGTTCTGAGAAGCCATTTGAAAGTGCTACCATTTTACGCTTAGGTTCTTGATCAAACGCTCTACCTTAACCGAGTTGTGCAGTTAGGGTTAAACTCTGAAGGGTGCAAGCTGTGTGTAAAGTACATTTAATGATTGGATATTGTGATCAACCATTCGAAATGGCTCCAGGTCCCCTCCTTTGATTCAGATTTAAAGATAGGGCCTTACCAAGCCCACATATGGAAGTGTCCTGCAACATTCAAACAGGTGTAGGCTGTCAAACTGTGACGGTCCAGAGCCTCAAAACCTGCACAGCAACTGGACATACAATGGCAGAAGTCAGCTTTGGGACGAGACAGTTCACTCAGATAAAGCACTGGCTGGCATTCCAGAGCTGGATTTCTCTTAAAGTTCACATGCTTTTTCGGTACATTTCTACAAAATAGAGAAATAAGCAAAGTTGGGTTACAACGAACATCCATGTTGAATAAATCGTATTTGAAACGAGATAATCACAGTGTAAAAAAAACAAAAAACTGGGAAACGAGAAAAAGAGTGTACTACTGCCTGTTGGGCGACTTGATGCCTCCTGGTTTGGTGAGCTATACAAATGAAACAAAAAAATACATTACAAAGGTGCCACCAGTGCACACCAAATAAATCAGGGGAAGCAGTGAGTGAGGCAAAAGGGCATTACCCCATAAATCATTCAGAAAAAAGACAGAACACATAGCTATGCTGGGGACTGCGGTCAAGTGAAGAAAGTTACAAGAAGAAAAACTATCCTAACCATAACTATCAACCATGGGAAAATATTCAACCAGGGGTTCTGTGTGAGCACAGAGACACCGTGGGCCTGATTCATGGAATTACTTTCACGGTGCAAAGTGACTTTTCACTGCAAAAAATACACTTTGCACTGCTCTGCTCCATGAATCAGGGGGCACGAGTGAGGCTGGAGTTGTCTTTTGTCACTTGGAGCCCCAAGTTAAAATCTACCTGTTGATAGCTGCCCATCTACAATTGTATGTTGTCTATTGCCCAATCCCTGTCCCTTTTCCATTCTCTCTTCTACACATCTGGAATAGCATTATAGGGCAGTAAATAATTCCATTTTAACCCAATTCCCTCCATTACCACTCCCTATTCCCCTCTGCACCACTGGAAACAGAGACAGGCAGACTCACACTTTCTATGGCCTTGCTGTGACGTCGCTCCAGTCGAGAATTGCTTTTATATTCCACAGCTGTGATGTCATAACAGGAGGACACCATTTGAAAACAACTTTATCTGATGAGGGCTTCCTATCTAAGCCATGCACGGTTGTAGAATTGACTCGCAAGTGTTGGTTGCTCAGAATGCTGGTAAACTGTCAGGTCTTAACTCTTACTCAGAGGTAACATTACAGTGCTTTAAAGCAGCATCTCACACATACAAATCCTTAACTTGTTGGGATAGACACACAGTACGTTTGCCTTAAAACACATGTTTTTCTGAGGTGTTGATTATTATTTTTTTACTCAAAAACGAAGTTCCATTTTTGTTTGCCAATACAACTGAGAGCAAAATATGGTTTTAAGCATCAATAAAATACCCTGTTACTCGACCAAGTAGACAGGGGCTCACTCAATGACGTAATTTCACCAAAATGCCAGGGGTAGCGCAAGTGACATCACAGAGCCCTTGACCTCTGATGACATCACAGGAAGTGATGTCATTTGACCACACCCTGAAGTGACATCACAGGAAGTGATGGAACACAACCTTTCACCCCTTGACAACACAGGAAGTAGAATCACATAGCATTGTTCCTATGTACACTATGATAAATATGGTTACAATATCATTGTCATGTGATACATTTCTTACAAGAATGAATCACCATATGTATCATTGATATCAGTGTGCATAGGCCCATTTTACCAAATTACTGTGAATGCAAGCAGATGCTGAAGGGCCAATGACAATGATGTGTTATTAAATAGTACTTACGCTTAAGCACTTTATATAAAACAAATATACATACAAAATAACCCAACCTGTGTTGGTACTCATTTACAGACCTCAGAAGGATGAAAGGCTGAGTTGGTCTTGCCGGTATTCGAACCTGCAACCTGCAGATCACACACACACATTGCAGCAGCGATCGCTCAACTCACTGAGCTAGCTTACCAGCTGTAGCTATCGTACTGGCTATAGTAATATGAGAAATTACATGTCTGACTGTTCTCAAAGTCAGATAGCACATTACACTCTGTAGTGAATACCATTAAACTGGTAACTTACATTTAACAGCAGGCCAGTTCATCTGCAGGTCAGGTGCAAAGTTGGCCACATGTCAAGTCTGTGTGGATTTACTTTTCAGGCTTCAGAGGTTGGCAAAATACATACCATTGGGAGGGTTCACAACTGTGTATTTAAGAATTTAGAGTAACACAGGGAAAGCAGCGCACTCACACGGCATCCCATACTCTGGGCAGTGTTACCTCATACATGCAATCAAACACCCTGAACATCATGCTGTGGAGATAGGAAAGGTAGACACATTACCTATAAAGTATTAATTGTTGCACAATGAAATCAAGGGCCACTTGATGTGCTATGGTCAAACATTTCTACACTGTACACAAGCTTTTAGGCGCAAGGATTTTGTCAAATGACCGAGGACATCGAGATGGAATGTCTTGTGATGATCGTAACAGGGACGACAGCAGAAAAAAACATGCTATAACTGAAACTTGCAAACAGACTAAATCAGACTAAATCAGTGACTCGCTCCCTGAAGTATGCCTAAAATAAACCTTGAATGTGCCTAGCAATTATTGTATAGAATTCCAGGAGGACACATTTTTATTCTTAGTCTTTCTTATTTAGGGTCAAGTGTTACACTTGTGGAACCCCCTGTTTTTTTTAAAATGCCTGAAGAAGAAAGCCAGTCTGTCCACAAACAAAGAGCCACATGGAGCTGGCCACGGCCCAAGAGCTTCCATTTACAAGTAAAGGTAGGGGTAGCAAGGGAGACTACAGGGGTAGCAAGGGAGACTACAGGGGTAGCAAGGGAGACCTAACGGGTCACAGTTGGGACCCCTGGTGACCCTCAAATGACATCCCAGGGCTCACTACCCAGCAGGGTTCATTATTATAGGCTTTCTAACTATATGCTTCATGCGTGAAAGTTAGGGTCAAAATGGTGATATCGGCTGCCAGAGGCATTGCTGGGGCGGGTGGGCTGAGGAGTCTTTTGGTTTGTTGCCGCGGATAGAAGCTCAAGGACTACAACCAAAATTCGATAGTTAGCCCCGAACCCAGTCTCAGCATTAGCTTAGCCCCTGATCTGTTCCAGACCTAGCAACACCCCTGTTGGCTGCCAATCAAAACACACAATATGGATGACAATCCAAATCCGAAATCGCAATGGACGGCTACGTGGCCTAAACATGTGCGGCTTGTGGGATGTTTTACCCATGCATCCAAGCCCTACCATAAAACTGTGCAGTACTGGCATGGAAAACATCATGATGGCCAGAACTCCGCAGAGAGTGCACAGGGAAAACATGAAGAATAGGCTGCCACCCATTTTTGCCTATGTTGTGAGCACAGGAGGGCACTACCTAAAACCACCATTGGGCTACACACACAGTAGCCTGAAACCATTGGGAATGGCAATGCTGATTGCCAAAAAGCAACTCAGAACTGTGGGGAATTCATTTTCTTAATCCCAAAAATGGTTGCATTACCAGTACTCACCACTATCAGAAAGCCGGCGTTTTAAAACCACCAGACTTTTGTGTAAAACTGAACAGAGGAACCAAAACCAGGCCAAGGAAAAACTTGCTAAGAGGTGGATACAATGTAAAACTATATTCTGAAATGACTTGAAGGAAGTAATTATTTAATGTACATGTAAAAATTGTAAGTTTTGATTTAAACTGGGAACTAAAGTGACATTTAGCTGAAACCTGGCTTAATGAAACTGGATTCTGCCTGACAACTACCCCCGACAGGAGTTGAAACTGGATCAACAGCCACTCTTCCCAGGCCTAGCTGCATCCTGCTGCCCCTTGCCAAAAGGAGTTCACCTCGCTGATTAGATTAGGGGTGGAGCACCTGGGAACTGGAAGGGACAGAACAATGCAACTTCCTTGACTCAGGCAAATGTTATATTGGGGGCGTCGTAAAATAGCTTCCTCTTGGGAGAAACTGGGAGGCAGCTGTGCCTCTGTGAACAAGCTGGCTTGGGGGAAGTGGATAAACCAGTTATTCCACCCTGTGATGTCGGAAGCCACACCCTTTTTTGACCAGAGCATAATTTTAAAAAGATAGATAACTCATAGTGCGGACTTGTCAGAATTATATAAGTAATATCATTATTTTTGTGATTTTTCTGTGAACATTTTAAGAGGCGTTAGGACCCTGTGGTGTATTCTGGGGGGTTGCTAACGGAAAATAGGGTCTCACTCCAAATGTATGCATGTTAAAAATCTGACACTTTATCATCTGTAACCCATATCCCTGGTGCACATTTGTGTAAAATCTGTAAAGGTTTAGAGGTCGTTATCTGGATGAAAAGGGGAGAATTCTGTCATCAGTGGACACAACATCGTACAAAGACAGGGATCGGATGGTTTGGTGCTACAGAAAATATGTTAACTGGACCTATAATATTAGAAAAATGGTACATAGATAAATATGTATTTGGGTCAGAAATAGATTTGTGTGCAATCTGACAAGGGGAGGTTCCTCTGACCATAAAACCTACAGCATCACTCTGACTCACATTTCCTTCCCCCAATCAAGGGAGAGAGGTTGGAATTGGCCAATGATAAGTGAGAGGGGCAGGTTTAGTTATGACCAACGCACACACCCACTTTCCAAAACACATAAAAAGAGACTGCTGGGACAGGTAGAGACATTCAATTCCATTTGCTGCGGAGCATGCTGACCGACGACTTCACATCCAGAGATCCAGACTTCAAATCCATCAATCTCCAGAACCTGTAGCAGAAATTAACTCCAGAATTTGTAGCAGAGAGGCCTGAATCCACCAGCTGAATCCTCTTCAGCAGGTCTCAAAACTAATCAAACTATTCAACAGCCGGGCGAGCTGTTTGAAGTTTTGCTGAGAATTTTTGCAAGAACCTGTAGCAGTACCCAGAAAGCAGTGTTACATCCAGAATCCAGAGAGGCTAGACCAGCAGAGCAGAGCTGACCCAGATCGCTGTGAGCAGAACCGGTGCCTGATTGACCCGCCGAGCAGACAGAACCGCAGCCGGACGTGTTGACCAGATCCGTGACGAGGCCTAGTTCAAATTTATATTGTGAGTACCTAGCAGAACTGTGCAGAACCAATCTCTTAGTTAAAATAATCTAATCCAAACTATTTTAACCTAAGTATAACCGCCTCCTAGAAATCGTGTCATCTGTCATTTTTAAAGCTGCACAACTGTCACCTGTCAATTCTGCAGCTGCAAGCTGTCACCTGTCATTTTGAGTTTACTTTAAATCCGAAAAACTACCTTTATTTAATCGTCTGTATCTCTGGAACCGTTTGGGCTAGGAACGAGATTTAACTTTCCTCTGAAAACTTGGAATCTATGCTTTCCAAGAAGCCTAGAACCGACTTCCTACTCCTTATACTTCTACCGCAATCGTGATTCACGCACTTGCAAAATTTACCGCAATTTGCGTTTTTGGCTCAATTTCTCCACTTGTCAAAATAGCAGCTCCATTCCTTCCTTTGTTAAAATCCGTTTGCAACCTGGTAATAACTCATAGAGCATTGCTAAAGTGAGCTGAACTAATACCAACACGCATCTCCCACTCACCCTGAATCTCTAGAGGGAATTAAAATCAGTTGGCACATTTTCCCATCCATTGCCATCACATTTAAAAGCATTTTGGGCCTGTGTTTCAAACTCCTACCTGTTTCCTCTAAGCTTGCTGGGGGGGAACTAAATTTAGTATTGTATTTGATTGCATTCCTGAGAACTGTGTGCTCCTCTTTCCATCTCCTTCCATTTCTTACATTGCATAGGGGAGGGGGGTGAATTGCCAGAGAAAAAGTGATTATCTTATCTTTTGCTAAAATCATATCAAGTATTTCTGTACTGCATTTTATTCCTCATTGCTTTTCCCTTGAAACCATAAAAGTATTTTTGCTACTTCATCCATCCTATACTAACTCCTCATTGATAGTAAAGAAGTGTGCTAGTGCCAGATTACCCATTGTTGATCAACATCATATGTCTTAGTGTACTATCAGATATTAATTTATTATAAAAGTGATATATATATATATATATATATATATATATATATATATTGTTTAATTTTTCAAATAAACCTTTTAATTTGCAAAACAAACCTACTTCTTGGCTCAGTGGGGTCAGGGGGATTCTAAGAGGGGGGTGTTATACAAGGGTTGTCATCCAGAATACTGAACTGGATATAAAAATACATCAAAAAGGGTTTTCCTCAGCATCCCAGACTAGGCATTGACTTAGCTGTAGTGTTGATTGAATATCGCTTACAACATGTAATGATGCAACAACTGAACCGTCACGTCCTATAACTTTTATGCTCTTGTGTGTCACATCTCATTGTAAAGTCTTATAGGGAATACATGTTAAAAATCATTGTCAGTCACAGCTCTTCCTCTGCAATTTCGCTGATAACGTATGTGTCTAACAAGGGAGCGGATGCAGGCCTCTGCTGACCAAAATAAGCGAGCTAGAAATGAGACTTTCACATCTACAAGAGGGGAGGTGGATACATTTGCTGTGTGTCAGCAATGCAATATTTGTATGCAAATTAATCTGACATTTTAGTAGAGCGCAAAGCTTAAATTACTTAATTCAACGATAAGCAATTATACTGTGACCGATAACAAGAAGGGCAACGGCCCAACATGACTTAAGGGATATGGTATTTTAATGTAGCCTAATCAAACGGTCTATTATACTGTGATGCTGTAAAATAAAAGATGCAATTGAAGAGAACTACATTAGCACTTGCTGCATTCCATAGGCCTATAATGGTCTCTATTGACCTCAGTTATATTAATAACACCTTTGATTTATAGTGATTGGCCTAGTTCAATTTTCCTGAAAATAGTTATATCTAATTGGCCCCATTTCATTTGTATTTTAATTTCAAGAAATATTGGTGATTAGGCAAATCAACTGTAATAACTTATTAAACGACCTTGGTGTGAAATGAATAAGGCGAGTTTGGCATGCCAAGCAATTGGTAAGCTGCATGCTAATTAAAATATAATTTCTGATTTGCCTTTCTCTGAAATCCCTTGCAGTTAACATTGTAGGGGTTCGCGTAAAGGGCATTAGGAATGTTGACAGGTTCCTATCCTTGCACTACCAGTTCTGTTTTATAATTTGAGATTGGGGCCTTTTAAAAACATGTACAGGCATTCTGAAGCAAACGATAGCTGGGCACGCCTGGTGTCGTAAGATGTTGTCACCTCTTTGGATAGGCTTCATAAATGTCAATTGTGAAGAAACTTGAGGGATGGAAATGAGAAGAAAATAGCGTTCCTGCAGAATTCTGTGTTAGGGTCCTCTCCCAATTGGGTATGCGGACAAGTCTGTCCAGACAGCACTGGCACAAGCAGGGCCAGAATTAACTGACGAACCATCATATGGTTTGGTTTTTGAAAATGATGATATTCATGACTGCGCTAATGACTTTCTTTTGGCGGAATGAGAAATTAACCTGACAGTCCCTTTTGGCAAGGCAAACATCAACAACTCCATCTCCCTGCCTTCATAGTCCCAGATACTTTGGCTAGAGAGGGGCGAGCAAGCACTGTGACGTGTTGAACTAAGGATCCACTTTGAATTTGCAGAAAAGGATCTTTGTGCAGACACTTCGTGTTCTGGCTTTCCTCCATACAATGTGATCATTAAGATAAATAATAATAACAATAATTTAGCATTTATATAGCGCTACAAACCCTCTGGTATCTGAGCGGTGCTTATTATTACCCACGGTGTGTAGTGATCATTTATTAATCTCGGAATGATGAAAGGCTGAGGTTGGCCCTGCCGGGACTCAAACCTGCATCAGGAGGCTCTGCACAGAGGACTTTGCGAGCACTCTACTCACTGTGCTATGGTACCGGACTGGTTGGATTGCATTGAATCTCACTGCTTCAACTCACAGTGACATGCTTGAAGGTCTCCCGCCATTCAAATCACTGGATAAATGGGTACTCCTACCGTGCTTTTGCTCTGGCAATGTTGATTAAGGAGGGGTTGGGGAACTGTGGGAAGGGTTAACAGGAAGACCCTCCCCAAACTCCACAAAGCCTGCTTGCGCCAGAGTGCTCAAATTGTTATTTAGATGTGTCAGAGCATGGTCCTCACAATATACGTGGATTCTCATGTTTACATCTGATCAGGTGGAGCAGATAGGAAATCGTAGATGCCCATGGCATTTCTGTGACCACACGCTGACAACGTGAAAGTTGTCTTAAAAATACGCCCATTCCAAGGCCATTGCCGAAGCCTCTTTATTGTGTATACATCAACGGTGGTTCTTTAGTGAAAAAGGCTCTAGCTGTATGGCACACCTTGAGGGACCGAACCTAAAATATTCTCTCGCTGTGACTGAAACAACATTATAGCCCAGACGGAAGGTGTTTTGCACGGCATATTCCCCGTTATTGGAGGAGGGGGTCAGGGCTGGTGAGACTGGTATTATATCTGACTTTTCAATTAAATTTACAGTTCATATTTCTTTAGCAATAGCCCTATGTGGATGTATGACTATTAAAATAGTGGTGTGTAACCATCACAATAACATCATTATTGTGCATTATCGACCACCTGGAGACGTGTTGATTATGTGGCCACTTTGATGGATTTTGCGGCAGGTCACTTTTCAGACAGCCAACCCTGCAGTGCCATTGAGGAGTCTGATGTCCAGGCAAATGTGTAGGTGGATGTGATGGGAATCAATCTGTTTTAGTCATGCAAGGCCCTGAGCTTAATGCAGTGCATTCAGGGATCTGCCCATTTGGAAGGTCATACATTAGATCTTATTTTCTCCAACAAACATGTTTTTCTGGGTCCCAAGGTTTTTCAGCAGGTAGAAACTGGCCATTACCTATTATTGGATACCTGGTTGGGGCTAATATCAAGTTGAGCTAACTACCAGAATGCGTTCTCCTTTTAAAGGAATCCAATAGGTGTTCCATTAATAGAAAGTTTGGAATGGGCAACAATGCCCCTATGACTAGACTATGAAGTGAACACAGCATGAGGTGGTGAAGCAAAACACATTGGCTCACTAATTCCAATTGGTATATCAATATCAATGAAGATTGGAAGACACGTGTATTAACAGTGTAATTGTTTTCCTTGTGTACAGTGTGGTTGTGACTGGTAATGTGGTAGCGCATCATGGTTAAAAACACTTAAGTGTTTTTGCATCTGTGACGCTTGATTTTGTTCCTGTACTTCTAGTAGGATTCATGACATGCGATTGATAAGAGTATGTGCACCAGACAGATATGGGGTTGTGATTGGAAGTGTGGCAGAGCACGATGGCCAAAGAACCAAAGTGTGGTTGGTTACATCTGGGATGTTTGAATTAGTCTCTGGACTTCCAGTAGTCCTTTCGACACTCCAGCGACAAACGATGTTGCACCAGTTAGTCCAACTTAATTAATGAGCAACCTAGGAAAATTAAAGTGGACTGTCATACTAAGAATGAGTAGTGTAGTCCCTATTGAGGGTATTGTGGGGCAGTGCCTTGATACAGTTTAGCGCATTATGGTTTGAAACCAAAGTGGTTTTGCAGATTTTCTGTTTAATTTGGTTATACATTGGTAGCTTGTGTTATGTGACCAGGCGAACCAATATTTATGTCTATTGGCAAGTTTAAATGAATTCAACAATAATAATGCTTCTGACGGTCTATATGGCTCGGGCACCTATATATGTCATTGGATTTAGAAGGTAGGGTTGTGAGGGCACCAGCTTTGAACAGGGCTGTGAAAAGCAGAAACATTTACAAATTGTGCATTATTGATGTATAAGCACCAGGCAGTATGGAGCAAGCTCTTAGTAAATAAAAAAAAACATGTTTTATTTCCGTCTAGACCTGAAATTCAGCTGCATTATTGCCTACGATTGATCCAATTGCGGATCACTTAGAATCATTTAGAAAGGAGGGCTGTGACCATGCCCGCTTTAACCCATGCTTTGAAAAGCAGACACAGGCGTGCATGTTTATGTGCAAGTACCAGGCAGCATAATCCAGATTTAGAGATCAGCTGCAGCATAATGCGCGAGTGATATCATTGAGAAGAGCGAACTGTGATGTACCTGGAACATAATTGTTTAACTATGCTGTGATGTCAGCCGTGCGATGTACAACGTCATGCTATGTATATTTAGATACACAAAGTTGCCGGCGTTGCTACTATGCCACGCGGAACACCGCCATCCCACCAGAGAGCTGGCGCTAACTAGCCCGGTATATGTGAAGGTTTGACATTGTGAGCACAATATCAATAGTAAGGTCAATGATTATGACTTAGTGGACTCTTATTAGATGTTCTTTTCACTTTTTCTATCAGGTTGTTATCTTTCAACTATCCCGTTACAGATGGAATCAAACCCAATAGCACTTGAGCAAGGTGAGGTCGTGCATTTTGGCCAAGCATTTGAGCAAGATTTAAAGGAATCTTTTCTGTACTGCAGTGAGGATGGTTAGGCTACTATTAAGCAAGAGTGTCAATTGAGTCTAATAGAAAGATCAATGGCAATGTACATTTTCTTTTTGGATAAAGGAAGTGATTTGTTTTGGAACTCCGCTGTGAAAGTGTTTGAATTGTTCAACCGATACAGGATTAGCGTTTGGTGAATATGACCATTCATGTTAAATGAACTTATCACTGAGTGTGACTTTTGGGTTCGCTCGTGCAAACGTTGATCTGGTGATTCAAGAGATAGGTTGAGACCAGGGGAGTTTGGTTAGCTCCATGGAATTCACACAATTTCGGTTAAAAACACAGGTGCCTGGAGGTGGAGGTGTTGACCAAATTGTGATACTGTGGCACCATTACACCCCTGACGTGTTCGCATATTGGAACAATTGATTTCAATTCAGTGTTTTATCATAACACGTGCTTCTCTTTTCTTCCATCCTTTTTTGCCCTCCCCTGCACCTAGCCCTTTGTGCTATTTTTCTCTCCATTCCTTTTTGTAACAACAATCTTGGGCTTTAATTTCATTTACGTATTGGCTTGTTAATGTATGGTGTAACAAACTCTGAAAATGGGTCGGCGATATGTGTTGGGCTAGTGAATGAATAATCCTCATTTTTTATTCTTTTTTTTTTCATTGGGGTTACGTGTGTTTGATTTACAATTGAGCATCTTCACCACATTATTGTGTTCACTTTTATGATTGCGTTTTTAACATGTTTATGAATATATTTTTCGGATATTAATTTGTCATACAGTCCGTATGAAAATCAATTCGATGAATTAACTGGACATTGGCATGTTTGCAATGAATGCATTCTAGTGATATAGAGAGGGAGTCGCGGGCACAGGTGGCCAGGCAAGTTGTGACACATTAGTCATTATTATTCTCTATCAACCTCTCTACATCTCTTTCATGGGCCTGCTTCCAAAGAGATGCTGCACAAGTATAATTTGAAAACATTTCAGTGCTGAGTCTTCATCTATTAGGAGCTGTTGAAGGAAGAGTGGTGTATTTTTCAGTAGTTGGATTGTCTTTTTATCATGCTTTACTTTGCATCCAATGATGCACCCCTCCGCCCCCCTCCCCGGAGGGAAATTATGTCATCAAACTCATTCTGCTCCTTGGTGTACTGCTGGTCAAGTATCACTGATATGGGAATTTAGATAAGCTGGAAGAAATGAAGAGGGAAAGCCACCCTCACAGTGTACTATAAATGCATATGGACAAAGATACTCATGCATTTGCAAGGTGCTATTCTGAGGGAGATAATCATTCCAAGATAGTCTACAAACGTGTCCTTCTCCTAACTCCGGTGAGATCGTTTCTTTCGCCCTCTCTTGCCTGGTGTTAATAACTGGCATACAAATGGAGGAACGTTGTGATGTGACTATTAAGACCAACACTGCCCCAAATGTGCAATCTGCTAATATAAGTTGTAAATCTATCCCTGTTACACCTTCTGTCTACACTTCTGCTAATATATGTGTCTTGTCGCTTCAAAAGTTGAATGCTTTGAAGAAAAGAAGCCAATGAATTCCCTCCCAGAAATTCCAACCTGTCATTTTTGAAAAGAAAACACTGAGTTTGTCTGTGAAGTATATGGACAGTAAGAACAGATAACAGTAGATTTAAAGAGCCAGAGAAACACTCTATCAAAGAAAGTGTGTTGGCAAGGGGTTGAAGTCAATGTGCATGTGTAACTGTAATTAGAGATACAAAAACCCCTTTTGGTTTTATTAAAAAAGGGCTTAGCTATAAGCAATATGACCCATGTTTCCAATTCGGAGTCTGTTAGAGATCCATGATTCAGGCAGTGAATTAAGCGTGATGGGGAGTAACCAGGAAACCACCACCGCTTATATTCCATTCATGATGCTTGCTGCATAATGTGTACACCTAATATATTTGACAGAACAAGCTGAAAGAGGGAGAGGGAGAGATAGATTGTAGCAGGATGCAGGATTGAAAATGATGAGAGCTGTAGGAGAAGGGAGTGAAGTATGAAGAGTCATTGATATTGTTCCATGTTATGCATTCTTATAACCGTGTGTGTCTTTTCATCCCGTTGTGTGCCTTTTCAGGTCCTAATATGCCATTTTATTCCTTCCTGTGCATCTTCGAGCTACACTCACCGTCTCCCAAGCTCTGATTCTCTCTAAGCTGGACTACTTTAACAGCCTCTTTTTAAAGCTACCTGCCTACACCCTCCGCCATCTACAGCTAATCCAGAACAGAACTGCGAGGCTTGTGCTTGGCCTCAAGCCCTGGGATCGTATCTCTCCAGCACTGATATCCCTCCATTGGCTCCCAGTGGATGCAAGGATTACATTTTAAACCCTTTGCATTGTCCACAAGACTTTCTGGGGCCTGGGTCCAAAATACCTTCAACTATCCCTCCGTAAATACCTCCCTTCTCTAGCCCTTCGCTCCTCTACTTCAAACTCCCTCAGGGTCAGACGCTTTTCTAAGAAACATGCAGGTGGCAGATCTCTGTCCTCGGCTGGAGCCTCCCTTTGGAACGGCCTCCCTGCTACCCTGAAACTGGAGGAAAACCATCTACGATTCCGGAAGCTCCTTAAGACCTTCCTCTTCGCATCTGCCTTTGCCACTCTCCTCCCCTGTTGATCTGCCTTCTCTTCTCAGCACTGCCTCACCTGCCAACGGGGCCCCCTTGACTTAGTTACCTGCCCTATTGGACACCCTCCGGCACCGGCTCCTGGCCACCCCTGCACTGGGGTCTGTACCCTTACAGGTCCCCCACTCCTCTCCTGCACTTATCAGATGTTACCCTATCTGACTTGCCCTGCACTGCACCCTTCACTGGCTGCACTCATCACTGCTCTTATCACCTTATTTATTCACCTATTTATCCACTAACGTATTATTTATCCTATGCCTTGCACTTCTTTGCCCCCTCCCTTTTTCCTTTGCACTTTCCCCCTTTCCCTTTCCCATGCACTTGCACGTTCTCAATGTCACTGGGCCTAGATCATTTGTTTTTTGTTTTCTCCCCTGCTCCCCCCCCCTTTGCCTGGTCGCGCTCTGAAACACCTGTGTATGGGCGCGATATAAATAAAATATCATATCATATATCATATCATACTCCAAGATAGTAGGCTATGCCATGTTTTGCTGAATAGTGAAATCAGGGCCCCACTATGCAGTGGATCTGCTGGCTCATCCCTTCCATCTACCCATTAAGACGTCACGTTCAAGGCGACAATTCTCTGATTGCTTTGCAGCCACATTGAGCACTATATCTCATGAACTTGGCCCCAGAAACTGTGACCCCAAGAGGGGTAAGGGGATTATGCTACTTTGGTGGTTAGGAATGGAGAAGCAAGGGTCACCAGAAAGAGAGTGAGGGTCATTTTAGAAAAAAAACTGTTGGGTAGAAAACAACAGGTTAGGGGTGCTTTTGAGCTTCCCCGAAGGCTCTCTACTGGCTTAGAGTTAGATGTGCGCACAGGGCTTGATTTTATTGTGGTGATTAATCAAAGAAAACAACGTATGCCAATGGCTTAGTGTGTACTATTATCCTTACTCACCAGTCCTATTTTTCACACACGTGTTAATTTGCTGTTCTGTGGACACACTGCTCAGTTGTCTTCCGGTAGTGAACACTGTTGTAAACTGTGAATTTGGTGTCACCCAGTGCAGTTGAACGCAAATTCATGGATTTCGTGTGACTAAATCCATTCCACACCACATAATGCTTCAATTAATACTGCTTTTGCTACCTTGGCTTATTTTTTTGTCATTACACACTTTGGGCCTGATTTGCAAAGCTTTTTTGAATGGTGTTTTCCCATTCAAATGTGGTTTTGTAAATCAGGCCCTGTGTCCCTCTTTGGTTATTAATATGTCTGTGATGATGGTTAGTTTGCATACGCATCTCTAGATATACCATTCCACTTCTAAAGCCCGACCAAGTATCAGGCGCTATTGTCAGCCGCACAATGGCTTGATCTGCAGGGTCTGCAATTCATGGTATTTCCTTTGTGAACTGCACTGCCTCCAGTCTTGACAACATCTGGAATCTGTGGAGGATGATTCTGATACCCACAGCAAGTTTTTCATAATCCCTGTCCTGACTTGTTCTGGATGTACATGGTGGATATACTTCCTGCTACTCTCCGGTCCAACCTTCCCTCCTGTGTTTCTGCAAAAACAAGAATGCTGCAATAGGCTGGGCCCTCCGAAATGCTTGCACCCCATACCATAGGGCCACAACAAGGGCAGATGATTTAGATTATGGGAATTGTGGATCCGGGCCTTCCATAGGATCTTCCAACTCTGGACAGTTTGCACTATCTGTGTAGCTATCAGTTAAGCTTGTGAATGGGGTGGCAAAGGTGTTCACTCCCTGGGAATCCTTGCACTGGATGAAACCAAATCTGGTGTGGTTGCTTGGGCTACAAGGGTACCCGTGATAGGGCCAAGAAGGATATCTAAGAATTGGTTACCCAAGCATCAGAATTTGCTTACAGTTTGTTGTTCTCACAGGTATTTATACAACAGCGACCTTGCAGCAGCGCCAGTTACGCCCCCAAGAACGCCTTCCGCGCAGGGAAAAGCCATCAAAATCCCCAATCCAGCGCAAAGGGCTGCGCTAACCCTGTACCAGCACGGCAAGCGGGCTACGTGTATCACTGGGGTGCGCGGGAAGTACCTCACGCGATTGGCCCCGTGCGAGCAGGGTACGCGTATTACAGGGGTGCACGGGAAGTTCCACACGCGATTGGCCTGTGCGTGTGTATTTCAGGGGTATTTGGGAAGTTCCACACGCGATTGGCCTGGGCGCGTGTATTTCAGGGGCTCGCGGGTGGTTTCACACGCGATCGGCCCTGGGGGAGCGTGTGCGTGTATTTCAGGGGTGCGTGAGAAGTTCCACACGCGATTGGCCTGGGCGCGTGTATTCCAGGGGTGCGCGGGAAGTTCCACACGCGATTGGCCTGGTCGCGTGTATTTCAGGGGTGCGTGGGAAGTTCCACACGCGATTGGCCTGGGCGCGTGTATTTCAGGGGTGCGCGGGAAGTTCCAAACGCGATTGGGCTGCGTTTGGGTATTAGGGGTGTGCGCAAAGTTTCTAAAGCCCGACCAAGTATCAGGCGCTATTGTCAGCCGCACAATGGCTTGATCTGCAGGGTCTGCAATTCATGGTATTTCCTTTGTGAACTGCACTGCCTCCAGTCTTGACAACATCTGGAATCTGTGGAGGATGATTCTGATACCCACAGCAAGTTTTTCATAATCCCTGTCCTGACTTGTTCTGGATGTACATGGTGGATATACTTCCTGCTACTCTCCGGTCCAACCTTCCCTCCTGTGTTTCTGCAAAAACAAGAATGCTGCAATAGGCTGGGCCCTCCGAAATGCTTGCACCCCATACCATAGGGCCACAACAAGGGCAGATGATTTAGATTATGGGAATTGTGGATCCGGGCCTTCCATAGGATCTTCCAACTCTGGACAGTTTGCACTATCTGTGTAGCTATCAGTTAAGCTTGTGAATGGGGTGGCAAAGGTGTTCACTCCCTGGGAATCCTTGCACTGGATGAAACCAAATCTGGTGTGGTTGCTTGGGCTACAAGGGTACCCGTGATAGGGCCAAGAAGGATATCTAAGAATTGGTTACCCAAGCATCAGAATTTGCTTACAGTTTGTTGTTCTCACAGGTATTTATACAATGTGGCCAGGCACACACCATGCACTAGCCACTGATATAGCCAACCAAAAACAACGTCTCATTACAGCACATCACAATCACAATATGTCTACACTCATCAGTACTGATGACGGATAGTCTGCTGTTTTCTTCTGATGTGTACCACGCTTCTGCAGTATTGCGTTAATGCCCATTTGAAAGGTATAAACATGCCAAACGTTTACCATTCAGCAATATTCCTATTCAAATCCATGCATTAGTCATTGCTGAACCACACAGATAGCACTGTTGAACAAGAAAGACGAAAGGCACTTGGGGCAGTGTTGCTTATCCTAGCTGCCAGCAAACTTTCAAACCTTTGACACCACTTCCTCTAACTATACCAAAACCCTGAAACAACCACACATGACACAACCCCAAAACTAATGGCATGCATGCATGAACCCAAGTGGATCACCACATAAACTCACACTTGCCACCGACTCCAGAGTATGCCAGGACATGTTTCAATGGACCTGATACCCCACTTCCAAAACCCCACCCACGTAGCCTATCCAGACTCACAGCCTGTTGATTTCCAATATGCATGGACCAACACTACAACAACAATTGCCATGCTCTTCTTCATCTACTCCCACTCACATCCTGAACATAACCCAACCCACTCTTAAAGCTCCCTAAGCCCAAGACACCGTTCACACGGCAGAGCAATCACACTATAAGATCCAATAACATCACCAACATGGTGATGACAACATCTGAGTCCAGTACAGGTACTCGACCTGATAAATAATATGATGTGTGAATGTGATATCAATGTGTGCAGGGCGTTGCATAATCTCTCCTGTGCACACCCATATCTGGTGCTTATGCTGACAATCAAATACACGTTTTACAGTGTCTATGTAAGAGCGGTGAGCTTGATCGCTCTGTTTGTGAATATTTCCTTTGCTGAATACTGAATTTTATTCCTGCAGGCACAGTTTCTTCAATGTTATTCTAGAGATTGCAACTTATTATCACATATCGTCTAGTTTCACAAATTTACATTCACATGAAATATTCATTGAACAATATGGAAAATATGATACTTCTGAGCAATTAGAATCCCGATAAATGAAATGTTTTGGAGTACCTATACCCGTCATCTTGGGTTGGGTTTGGTCATGTTCAAGACATTTTGTTGTGCTATTATTGGGGCTTTAAATGTGCAATGTGTTTCTTGTTATATGTTATATGACAGCATTGACTGATTATTTCAAATTGCAATGATGGGATGGAATGCGGATGGCTATCTACATTTATGTGATGCATCAGTTTGAATGCCTTGTTTCATCAGCAACATTGTCAGTGGTTGGTGAATATGTCTGGTGCATATTTGATGCTTTCTTTGTGCATGATATTTCGTTTTATTAGTGTTGGTAGCTTATGTTGATTTACATTGCTTATTTTATGGAGGCAGCAACAGCATTGAGCTTCAATTTGGTGATTGACTTCTTGGGGCTGTTTATTTGCTCCATGCTTCAGGGTTTTTAAATTCTTAGGGGGTAATTCATAGAATTCAGCGCACAAGTGGCGACCACGGCTGGCGCACAGTGTGCGCGCGCGAATCCCTGCGCCAGCCGCGTGCGCCAAAACCCATTTCCGCGCACAGCGTATTCATGTATTCCAGCCACCAAAACCAGCCGTGGCGCACAGTGGCGCAGCGACCTTGCAGCAGCGCCAGTTACGCCCCCAAGAACGCCTTCCGTGCAGGGAAAAGCCATCAAAATCCCCAATCCAGCGCAAAGGGCTGCGCTAACCCTGTACCAGCACGGCAAGCGGGCTACGTGTATCACTGGGGTGCGCGGGAAGTACCTCACGCGATTGGCCCCGTGCGAGCAGGGTACGCATATTACAGGGGTGCGCGGGAAGTTCCACACGCGATTGGCCTGTGCGTGTGTATTTCAGGGGTATTTGGGAAGTTCCACACGCGATTGGCCTGGGCGCGTGTATTTCAGGGGCTCGCGGGTGGTTTCACACGCGATCGGCCCTGGGGGAGCGTGTGCGTGTATTTCAGGGGTGCGTGAGAAGTTCCACACGCGATTGGCCTGGGCGCGTGTATTCCAGGGGTGCGCGGGAAGTTCCACACGCGATTGGCCTGGTCGCGTGTATTTCAGGGGTGCGTGGGAAGTTCCACACGCGATTGGCCTGGGCGCGTGTATTTCAGGGGTGCGCGGGAAGTTCCAAACGCGATTGGGCTGCGTTTGGGTATTAGGGGTGCGCGCAAAGTTTCACACGCGATTGGGCTGCGTGCAGGTATTAGGGGTGCGTGCAAAGTTGTACACGCGATTGGTCTGCGTGCAGGTATTAGGGGTGCGCGCGAAGTTTTACACGCGATTGGGCTGCGTGCGGGTATTACAGGGGTGCGCACGAAGTTTTACATGCGATTTCAGCAGGGTACGTGTATTTCAGGGGTGCCGGGGAGTCCTACATGTGATTTGCCAGTGTGGGTCCTCCCAGGTGTTCCCTGTACACCCTCCACGGCCCCTGCAGGCAGCCCACACCACAGGGGACTACCCTGCATCCCTGGTCATGTCCCGCAGGCAGCCCACCCAACATGGGCATGCCCCCCAGCAAAGGCACATGTCTCCTTGCACCAATGATCACCAACTCATGTCCCCTTGCACCCCCACCCCCAGCATTGCGGGGCACCTGCCAGCAGGCCCCCACCCATGTCTCCCAGCACCCCCACCCCCCCAGTCACCAGGGACAGCCTCCACCAGGCCCCCACCCATGTCTCCCAGCACCCCCAACCCCCCAGTCACCAGGGGCAGCCTCCACCAGGCCCCCACCCATGTCTCCCACCACCCCCACCCCCCAGCAGTGCAGGGGCACCCACCACCAGGCCCCCACCCATGTCTCCCACCACCCCCACCCCCCCCAGTCACCAGGGGCAGCCTCCACCAGGCCCCCACCCATGTCTCCCACCACCCCCACCCCCAGCAGTGCAGGGGCACCCACCACCAGGCCCCCACCCATGTCTCCCACCACCCCCACCCCCCCAGTCACCAGGGGCAGCCTCCACCAGGCCCCCACCCATGTCTCCCACCACCCCCACCCCCCCAGTCACCAGGGGCAGCCTCCACCAGGCCCCCACCCATGTCTCCCAGCACCCCCACCCCCCCAGTCAGCAGGGGCAGCCTCCACCAGGCCCCCACCCATGTCTCCCACCACCCCCACCCCCCAGCACTGTGGGGCACCTGCCAGCAGGCCCCCACCCATGTCCAACTCATGTCACCCACCACCCCCACCCCCCAGCACTGTGGGGCACCTGCCAGCAGGCCCCCACCCATGTCCAACTCATGTCACCCACCACCCCCACCCCCCAGCACTGTGGGGCACCTGCCAGCAGGCCCCCACCCATGTCCAACTCATGTCTCCCACCACCCCCACCCCCCAGCACTGTGGGGCACCTGCCAGCAGGCCCCCACCCATGTCCAACTCATGTTCCCCACCACCCCCACCCCCTAGCACTGTGGGGCACCTGCCAGCAGGCCCCCACTCATGTCCCACTCATGTCCCCTTGCACCCCCACCCCCCAGCACTGTGGGGCACCTGCCAGCAGGCCCCCACTCATGTCCCCTTGCACCCCCACCCCCCAGCACTGTGGGGCACCTGCCAGCAGGCCCCCAACCATGTCCCCCTGCCCCCAGGTCCTGACGATACACAATCATGGCAGTAATGGGCAGCATACCCAGCACAAACACCCAGCCAAGGATTGCATCCACCCACATAGCAAATGCAATTACATGATACAACCCCAATGGCAAGTATGTAAATGAACACATGTCCGTCACACACACATACACAATGGGTGCAAGTGAATGTCAAAACCCATATCATGACATGCATGAAACCAATGAGAAAATACCACAAAAGAAAGTTATGAAGAAAATGAAGTAAACTAATCAAACATACAACAATGGGGATAACAAAATAAATTGTCCATGTCCGATAAGTAATGTAAAAATCCAAAAAACAAAGGAATCCAAAAACTAATGTTGTCCAAAGCAAAATCATGGTGAAAAAAAATAAGGAAAAACCATTGCCTCATGGTGAACACAAATATAAATCAAAAAAATGTATTTTAAAAAATCCAACTATACACAAGAATATTCCAGGGTCCATGAGCCCAACACTATAAATAAAACCTACTGCTACCTAATAAAAAAACTATATACAGAAAAGTGGCCATTGTCCGAGCGGTCCAAGAAAATCTCAAAAAATAAAGGAAACCTAACACTAACTAACTAAAGGACTATATACAATGGCAGCGGGCAAGTCCTGCGGCTCACTCTGTGATGTTGCCGGCCAGGGCATCATCGAACTCCATGTCGATGTCCTGGAGGCGGGACTCTGTCCTGGCCCCGAGGTCTCGCAGGGATAACCCCATGTTCACCTCAAACTCCCTGCGAGCTTCCTCGAGGCACTCAGCCCGCCTCAACGCCCGACGCATGGAGAACTCCGCCCTGACCATGGTGAGCCGCTCCTCTTCCGCCCGCTGCCGCTCCGCACCTATCCGCTGGACCAACTGCTCCCACACGGAAGACACTACCATCCCAGGGTTCTTCTGCCCTCCGGCCGATGCCTGCCCCTCTGATCTTGATGGCCCCGAGCCATGATGCCTCCCACGTCGAGCCTGCTGCTGCCTCCGACGCCACTGCCTCTGCCAGCACGACGGCATCCATGATGATGGAAACCACCGACGCCGTCGTGCACGTGCCCTGCCCGATGATGCCGTCACATCCTCCATCTGCTGGGGTCCAGTTGCTGTGTTGTCCACCCCTGCTGGACCTCTGACTCCCGACTGTGGCAGGGATGGGATCCCCACCGAGCTGGCTGCATTGGTCAGGGCAGGTCCACAGGGGGCCCTGGTGGCATCTGGGCCGGAAGACGGCAAGGAGAACGACTGGCGTATAGTCTCCACAGAGGAGGAGAGGGCCGCCAGATTGGCCGACACATGCAGGAAACCCCCGAACATGGCCGATCCCAATTGGGCCACGTCGGCACGGTGCTCTTCGTGATGACGTGCGTGCTCCTCCTGGGAAGCACGCACGGCGTCACGAATCACAGCCGTGCGCATCACGACCCCAATCAGGACCTTCTCCACACGGCCAGGGGTCCCCTCGTCCGCAGGTGGAGGGGAGTCAGATGACATGGACATCCCCTCTACCTGCGGACGGGCCTGGGACGGGGCATCCCTGCTGGTGCAAGGTGGTGCACCCACAGGTTCAGGGACAGCGACATGCACAGGCCCCTCCACGGTGACCTGTGCTGCCTCCTGCCCCTGCCCCTGGACTGCACCACTTGCACCAGCAGGGATGCCCCCACGAGGCCCCATGTGCGCCTCAGTGGCGGCCTCCTCCTCCTTTGTGGAAACCACCAACCTGGATGGCTCCTCGCCGTCTACCGCCGTAGCAGGCCCCTGTGGGGGCTCACCCACCCCTTCCGCTGCAGCCGTGGGGGCATCCCCGCCGCCTTGCTCCACAGCGCCGTCTCCGCCCTCTCCTTCACTAGCAGCTGCGTAGAGGGAGACATAGAACACAAGCATCAGGGTACTGTACAATGGTCCCCTAGACAGGAAGCAATAGCAGATGAGTGCCACTGTCAAAGTACACTTCCATCATGTCACACCACAACAAATGTGTCAGTCCAGGCAAAACACACACAGTGACAGTCATGGTGCGTGCCATGGACATTTCAATGCATGTTCAATGGACTCTCGAATCATACAATGTAATGGGACTCACATGCATCATGGGTCATTCCTATCACATGCACACACTTCACCTCAGTCACATCCATCTGGCCCCGTACACCCCAATCACAGTGCATACAAGGATGACTAGGCTGCATCAGTGAATCTATACATTGTCACAGACATGTGTCATGCATCCATGGCACTCACAAGTCACAGACACGCAGGTCAGGCACACAGACATGGATACCACATATGTATCTGGCATCAGCACCCATCCCTCGCCCCCACCCATGTCCAGGAACAGAGACTGCCATGCTCTCATGTGTGCAATCTGCACAGGGCTCCCCATGTCGCATTCAAACACATGCAACAACCGTGCGGTTCACACATTACAGGTCGCACATGCATTCCCATGATGTCCCTGCACACATACATGCGTACATGGCCTATGTCACACATGCAGGCAAGTATCAGACAACCAGCACACTGCAACATGCCCTGTCTCACACAGCAATACTTGGACACTTACCGCTCAACTCCAGACGGGTCTCCCTCTCAAGGACCTGGGCGTGGAGCGCTGGGTGTGCGCGTTCCAGGACCCTCAACTGGATGGAACTCATGCGGCCCCGGCCCCCCTCCACGAGGCGCCGGGCCTTCATGAGGGTCCTGGACCTCAAGTCCTCCCAGCGCTTCTTGACCTTCTGGATGGTGCGGGTTGCCACCCCCTCCGCGTTGATGGCAACCACACAGTCGGCCCAGATCCTCTCCCGTCCTTCCCTGTTGGCGCGGGACGATCCGAAGAGGGCATCATACTGCCCCAGGACTTGCTCCACCAGGACACCAACTTCGGTGGCAGTGAAGCTGGTGCCCCTCTGCCCCTCTGGCCGGGGGTTGCCACTGGGGTCAGATGTGGATGTGCCCGACATGGCAACCCCAGGGGCAGGAGTGGGTGGGCAACTGGGTCCTGGGGCTGGGCTGTGGAGCGATGTTATTCGAGTCGGGAGTCTTCTGTACCAGCAGGGGTGGACACCGCAACTGGACCCCTGCAGATGGCTGATGTGCAGGCACCAAATGGCAGGGCACGGTGGCAGCAGGCAGGCAGGCAGGCAGCAGCAGATGGCACGTGGGAGGCTGCTCGGGGCACTGGGGGGCAGTGATTCGGCCTTCTGGGCAGGAGCGTGGTCTTCCGTGTGTTTTCGTGTGGCCAGCTTGATACAGAGTGATTTGGCACGTGAAAATCCTGAACGTCAGCGTGAAAATCGAGGAAAGGCCCTCAGCGCGTAAGCGCGTCAGCACGCGTACGCGATTTCATTGGACCAAAGGCCCTTACAGCGTAAGCGCCTCTGTGACGTTTTGCGCACGGGCGTTGCCCTGGCAGGGCTTGGTGATCCCGCGTGCATTTATGTTCTGTACGTGCTTTTCGTGCGGTGCGTGTGTTTTCCATCCGTTGGGGTTCACACGCTGTTACTTCACACGGGTGTTGGCTACGCGTTCTTCTACACGCAAGGCAGACGGTGAGTGGTACCCCGCTCCCCCAGGCCAGATCGCGTGAGAAAGTTCACGCGAACCCCTGAAATACACGTAGCCCGCTCCCCCAGGCCAGATCGCGTGAGAAACTTCACGCGAACCCCTGAAATACACGTAGCCCGCTCCCCCAGGCCCGATCGCGTGAGAAACTTCACCCGAACCCCTGAAATACACGTAGCCCGCTCCCCCAGGCCAGATCGCGTGAGAAACTTCACGCGAACCCCTGAAATACACGTAGCCCGCTCCCCCAGGCCCGATCGCGTGAGAAACTTCACGCGAACCCCTGAAATACACGTAGCCCGCTCCCCCAGGCCCGATCGCGTGAGAAAGTTCACGCGAACCCCTGAAATACACGTAGCCCGCTCCCCCAGGCCAGATCGCGTGAGAAAGTTCACGCGAACCCCTGAAATACATGTAGCCCGCTCCCCCAGGCCCGATCGCGTGAGAAACTTCACGCGAACCCCTGAAATACACGTAGCCCGCTCCCCCAGGCCCGATCGCGTGAGAAACTTCACACGAACCCCTGAAATACACGTAGCCCGCTCCCCCAGGCCCGATCGCGTGAGAAACTTCACGCGAACCCCTGAAATACACGTAGCCCGCTCCCCCAGGCCAGATCGCGTGTGTGACTTCCCGCGAACCCCCGGAATACACGTACCCCGCTCAATCGCGTGTGTAACTTCCCGCGCAACCCCGAAATATACGTGCCCCGCTCGCACAATTGCTGTATGTTGCCACTTTTGTAATGCGCAGGGACGCTACCGCCTGCCTTCGTGTGGCGGACGTGTATCGGCTTGTGCGTGTCTTTCGCTGTGCGTGGCTTTGCCCTATTCGATTCCATGAATACGTGTGGTTCGGGTGCGTGTGGGCGTTCCGTCTGCTTCCCTGCAGTACATCCCCAGTTACGCCCTTGTTTTCGCGAGTTGTTCCCCATTCCGCGCGTTACGCCCTGTGTTCTGAACACTTTCTGGTGTATGCGCCGAGATTGTGCGCTTTCACTGTGCGCGTCGCGCACGTCTTTTGGGATGTTGCAGTGACGTGTGCGCCATGCACGGGTTTGGCGCACATCCCGAGGTAAACACGCGCAGGGACTTCCATGAATCGCACGCGTGCGCGTGTGCCTGTTTTTTTCCGCTTGCGCCTGCTTGCGCCTGCTTGCGCGAAGATTTTCGGCGCACGTTTGTTCCATGAATCGGCCCCTTAATGTGTTGCCATTTCTCTGTTTGTTGTGGTATGTGGAGTTCTGGGGTGGATGAGGCAGACTTGATTTTATGCTGGGGATACATATATGGGAGTAATCAACTTGCTTATGGTATGTGCTAAGTTCTAGCTGCGTTGTTTTTTGGATTTGTATTTAATATACTTGGCGGGCCTTGTGGGGAGACAGTCTGCGTTTCTGTATGGGTTGGAATGTGGCGGCAGAACTGTTGTGGATTTAAGGTGATATAGTTGCATGGTTATTTAGTGTTCTTTTAATTGAGTTAATTTTTATGGTTGCCCCTTTTTGGGATCTGGGGGATTAATTGGGGAGCTCAGGCTATTTAGGAGAGTCCAGGGTGTTGCACTTCTTGGAATGTGTTTTAGAATGTTTTCTTATACGCTGTTTTTGGTGTTTTGCATCTGTTTCAGAAGGGGGGTTTGGGGTTTTGTGTTGGGGTTACAAATACATTTGAAGGTCTGTTGAAGGGGTCCCTTTCGGTTTGGGTGGGGCTGGATAAGCTGTGTTTGAAAATGGGGGATCAAATGCGAATCGTCTCGTGGAATGTGAATGGTCTGAACAATGTTCAGAAAAGACGGAAAGTTTTGGCTTATCTGAATGACTTAAAAGGAGATGTGTATTTTCTCCAGGATACACACCTTTTGAAAGGTGATTTGGATGGTTTGAGGAAAGGTTGGGTAGGGAGGGCTTATGGTTCATCTTTTGAGTCACGGTCCAGGGGTGTGGTTATTCTTATTAGGAAACATGCACCGATCAAGGTTGTCAAATAAATTTGTGACAAGGAAGGTAGAATGGTTGCTACTTTAACTAATATTTAGGGCAAAGAAGTGACCTTTTGTAATGTTTATGCTCCAACGTCAGATGATGGTAACTTTTTCAGAAAGGTGGCTCAAGCAATTCAAGACCTTAAGTCCAGTAACCTAATCCTGGGGGGTGATTTTAATACAGTTATTGACTCTGCTATGGATAGGAGTAGTGCCAGACATTGCAGGAGGATGGACATGCAATCTCAGGCTTTTCAGGATCTGATGGAGGAACATAATCTGAAGGACTGTTGGAGCATTGACAATCCTTCAGTGAGGGAATATACTTTTTATTCCTGTGCACATGCTACGTATTCAAGAATCGACATGGTTTTGATGGCAGGAGACATGTTGCAAAACTATAAAAGGAGTGATATGGGTAATATTGTGCTGACTGACCATGCACATGTTTCAGTGGATTTGAAGTGGAGTTACACTTGTGTAGATCACAATCTTGGAGACTAAATACTATATTGTTGGACAATCTAGAGGAGATGGACAAAATTGCAACTGAAATTGACTATTTTGTTGAGGAGAATTGTGCTGGTGAAGTAGGATCTGATATGATATGGGAGGCATTCAAGTGCACGTTTCGAGGTATGTTTATAAGTCTGGCGAGTGGTTTGAAGAGAAAAGGGGACAATACACAGAATGTACTGGAACTGAAGATAAGGGACTTGTCAGGGGTTCTGATGGTGGATACTACGAGAATGGACTTGCTTCCCGAGTTAAACAGGTTGAAAAGAGAGTTGAGGGAGCTAATATCAAATAGGGTGGATAAGAGGTATTTTCATCAAAAATGCGCTTATTTTGAACATGGGGAGAAATGTGATCGCTGGTTAGCATACAGATTGAGGTTGAGGGAGTCTGAGCGCTCGATCATGTCTATTACAGACTTTAATGGCTAGGTCACTTTCACTCCGGAAGGTATAAATGATGTATTCAGACAGTTTTATGAGGAATTGTATAAGAATGAAACCCATATTGACGCAGCGAATGGAGACTTTTTGGAGGGTATTCAAGTTCCAGATATTTCAGAGGAGGAGGCTACTTTACTAGAGGGAGATATCATGGTGGAGGAGGTCAAGAAGGCAATTTCAAAATTGAATGTTGGTAGGTCTCCGGGGCCAGATAGACTGCCAGTGGAATTCTATAGGTGGTTGCCTAATTCTGAAATGATGCTGTTGACGGACATGTATAAGATCTCCAAGGCTAGGGGTATACTTCCTGACACTACTAGACATGCTACTATTCCTGTCTTTTTAAAGAAAAACAGTGATGAATCACTAGCGTCCAGTTACAGACCGATTAGTTTGATTAATGTGGACAATAAGATTTTGGCTAAGATTTTAGCTCTGCGAATAGGAAATCTTTTGCCTAAATTGATCGATCGGAATCAGTCTGGTTTTGTTAAAGGTAGGATGACGTCCAGTAATATGCGGACACTGCTTTGTACTATCGCGAAAGCGTCAGAGTTGTCGGAAGACTTGGCTGTCCTATCACTTGATGCGGAGAAGGCATTCGATAGAGTTGATTGGCAATTCATGTTTAAAGTATTGGAAAAGATGGGTTGTGGTATTCAGTTCTGCTCTTGGATTAAACTGCTGTATACCAGGCATACAGCTGATGTTAAAACTAATGGTCTGAGATCCAAATCTTTTGAATTGGAACATTGCACAAGACAAGGATGCCCATTGTCACCTTTGTTATGTGTACTTAATATTGAACCTTTGGCTATAACTTTGAGGAGTGATGAGGGTTTACAGGGCATAAATTGTTGGGGAATGCAGCAAAAAATCTGGTTATACACAGACAACCTATTATTGGTCCTCAGGAACCTTGTAGAGTCAGTGCCGGTTTTTATGAACATTCTCGAAGTCTTTCACCAGTGCTCTGGATACAAATCAACTGGGCAAAATCAGAGGTTTTACCATTGGTGCCGCTGTGTGACAAACAATTTATTACCAGGTTGGGCTTTAAGTGGTGTGCCGATAAATTACTTTACTTGGGGGTTTGGATTTTGCCCACTGTTGTTGATTTTGTGAATGTAAATATGACTGTGGTGTGCACTAATTTCAAATTGGATTAGGAAAGATATTGTTTGTTGAACCTTTCCCTTTGGGGGAAGGTGAATGCTTTAAAAATGGTGTTGATTCCTAGAGTAAACTTCGTTCTGAGTATGGTCCCATTAGACATTGGGAAACAATTTTGGCGTGAGTTGGATAGACTTATGCAGGAGTTTCTGTGGGATTGCAAACCTCTGCGTCTGAAAATTAGCAAACTGCAACTACCTTTGTCCAAGGGTGGGCTGGGGGTCCCTAATTTCAAGGCATACCATCTGGCTTTTATGTCACAGAATATATTCGCTTTTTTCAAATCGGAGCATGACGATTTGGTGTGTGCAGAGTCTAGCCATGTAGGCCCTTTGTCGCCTGGGGCTGTGTTGACCAGTAGGCCATGTCGAGCTGAGATGGTAGGCCCACTGACCAGGAGCTTGCGGAACTCATGGGTGGCATTGTGTGAGTGTTTGGGTTTCAATGCGTTGAAGGACCCGAGTGCTTCCATTTGGCTGAATCTAAGTATTACACATGAGGGGAACATTTTGTTCTGGCATGAGTGGTACCTGGCTGGGTTGCAGTGGATTGGTGATCTGTTCAATGGCTTGATTTGGATGACGGCTAGGGATATACAGTTGAAGTCTGACATTCCTACTTTTCGTCTGGCAGATTATCGGAAGATCAGGAGGGCGGTGGGGGTTGTGGATTTGGAAAAGAAAATCAATACAGACATGCTTGGTTGGGAGCCTGGATTGAGTGGATGTGGCCTAGTTAGTTATGTTTATAGATTGGTTGTGTCCAATTATCGGGCTAATGATGCTTTAAGATTGCATTGGAATCAAAGAATTGGTGAAGATATCATGGAGGATGATTGGATGTGTATTTGTGAGAATGTGAAGCTGTCTTCTTTGAGTCTTTCAGACAGGTCGCGTCAAATAAAGATCTTAAATAGGACATACTGGACGCCTGAGAGAATGATGAAGAGGGGTATGTGTGACAATTCTGAATGTTGGGCATGCTTACACAAGGTGGGCACCTTTGAGCATATGTTGTGGGAATGCTCAAGGGTGAGGGGTCTGTGGTTTTAGTTTGAGCAGATCTGTGAAAAGATTCTTAGAGAGAAGGTTCATATGGATTTTAAGACCATAGTACTGGGTAGTGGGGATTTGTTGGGCGACCTGACTACTTCTCAGAAGAAATGGATCTTTTGTGGTGCAATGGTGGGGAAGAAGCTAATTTTGAGACAATGGAAAACATCTGCCCCTGTTACTATTGAGGAATGGATTGCAGAGATGCATTCTCTAGCGCATATGGAAAGAGTGCTGTATCGGAGAGAAAAGAAGGATGCGTTATTTAATAAGATTTGGGGCAAATTTCTTTTATTGATTATATTGTGACTCCTTGGGGAGGGGAGTGCTTTCTGATGTATATAGTTTTGTTGGTTTTGCTATGATTATTATATGTTGTTATATTATTGTACATATGTTTCTATGATGTGAACTTTTTGAAAATACATTTTTTTAAAAAAAGAAAAAAAAGTATCCCGATAAATCATTTGTAAATGAAGAATTGGGAAAAGCAATTGAACTTCACCTGAGTGGATAGCTCTAAGACTGCTTCCGCGAAGGACAAGCAGACACTCATCCCTTAGTGGTGGGTGCATCTGTAAATATTTGACCAGCTAGGCACTGGTAGCCATTTTGTTTGAAGGTTGTTAGAACCCTTCCATGCAATTTTCCACATTTTCAAAAGGAAGTGCAAAACAAGTGTAATTGCCACCTGCCATTAATGCACAGAATAAAAGCTCATACAGTGGCAGGAGACTGCCATTATTTTAGTAGTTGCTTAAAACCGTAGAATTCCAGGTGTTAGACCAGCACAAAAATCTCGTGCAGATGTAAAATTAGGAGACATTTGAAGCCGGAGCAGGAATGCATGGCGGAATTGTCAAATCCGTTTTGTGCTTCTAATCTTCCTCAGAATGTAATTGAAATTCCTGGAAGAATTACATTATGGTAAACACGGCTTCTGCGTGGATTTAACTCTTTAATGCTGCACTATGGCACTTATGAAACAAACCCCACCATTATATCTTGCAATTATTTGGTGTGTGCTTATTCATTCCAAATCAAACACCCTCATCATTTTTGGAAGCTTCTCAGAAGCACAAGCACAGAGGAAACAAGACCTGCGTTCTATGCCAATGCCCTCACAAGGTGGAGATGTGTGTACACCGCTAGGCGGGAGCATAATAGATGCCTCAAGGAGTGCAGTGACTAGTGTTTACAAATATCCCTTCATGAGTGCAGCTGCATATCAACAGTGACATCACATGTAATATCATATGAAGCAACTTGTACTAGTATTTCTACAAATTAATCTCCCAGATTTATGCTCATAGGTTCATTTTTTCTAGCTTTGTAAACATTTTGCTCTAAGTAAAGTTTATATATATATAACAGGGCCTGCGGTAGCGGCCTTCCAGTTATGGTTAAGTTGCTCAACTCATAGAATGAGCACTTTTTGGAAGGCTTATAACTTAGCTCCCCCTAGATCAATCATCACCAAACTTTGCAGAAAAAGTACATGCCCTCCACCCCCCACACCCTGGAATGATTCTGCAAAGTTTGGTGCAGATTGGTCAGGGCAGGGCAAAGTTATAGGGGCGGGGTAGCAAAATGTATAGAATTCCTCACAGACGCAATGAAAAAATGTTTTGCTCATTCCTGCAGCCAAACAGCTCGATGGATTTTCATACAATTTGCACAAGGAGCATCAAATTGGTCCCCAAAGCATACTTTTGTAAATTTGGCTTAAATCCGACCAGTTGTTTTTTGAAAATGGCCAAACAGTAGATAAAACAAATTAGTGATATCTATGTCCGGTCCGCGGACTCGCTTCCCTATTCGGTCTGCTGATACCCACCTGGACCAATCGGTGTCTGGTGTGATGTGCACGGACATAGGACTTTGCCCACTGATTGGAAAAGCGCAAGGAGCGTAATATTTTTATCAACAGTCCCCATGTTGGATCCACAGACAGCTGCCGGTGTCCGTGCACAGCTCTGTGGGGAAAAAGTCTGCAAAACACATTTTAGGATTATTTGGTGGTCAAAAGAGGGGCTGGAGGGGATGGGGGTGGATTAAAGATAATATGGAGCTGTTTTCTGAGGTGAAAAATGAGGGTGCGGGTTGTCTGCGGACAGCACTGAGAATGAACAATTTGAAAAACACATTTGGGGTTATTTGATGGCTGAAACAGGGCGTTGACTAGATAGGGGAGTGGCATTAAGATCATTTGGAGCTGTTTTTCTAGGTGAAAAAGGGGTGTGCTTGTGCCACCCAGTCCATGGTCACCTCTTACTGTCTGCGGACATTATATGGCTGTCGGAGGTTCCAGGGTGAATGTTGCAATTTGAAGGTGTATTGTATGTACATGATATATGGTTGAAATCTATTGTGTTGGTTGTGTCCAGTGGCCAGATTCTTGGGGGCATGGTGAATTTCAGAGGTTTGTTCAGTTTTACTTGTAACCATAACACCCGTTTACCAACGTTTTTTCATTGAATTGCATTGGATTTTATTAATGCAATGTAGCCACAACGTCCCTTTAACAATGTTTTTTCAGGGAATTTCATGGGTTTTTACCAGTGCATGCTAATTTCCTACTACTTACTAATATCATACCTACCCCAATATAGCAACATTTATCTCCAATTCACAAAGTTTCACCATTCAAACTTTGCAATTTCCCACCTTCCAGCATCATTTTTTACAGTTCTATAAACTGATGTCCACGAGCGCCTGACGTCATTGCAGACTTTTCAGACAGTGTCATGTGACAATGCGTTTGTGCGCGCATGATGACTTGTCCGGAAATGTGTCCGCTATTTTGCGATTGTATCCAAGCAGACATTTTGGAACTACATTTTCTACTGATCTAGAAACTTTCAAGCTCAACACATTCCCCTTGCACAGCTGCTTCACCTATTCTTACTCATTATCCATTAACAAACTAGTACAGAGTACATGCTTTGAAGAATATTACTACTATTTATCTTAAAAATGGCATCAGCTACTGCCATCCCCAAGAGCCACCACCACCACCACCACCAGCTGGAGGACCTACACAACAAATAAAGTGCAGTACTTCCAAAGACAATGAGGAGGACCAAGAAGATGAGGTAGAGAAGTGCCTACCTATAGCACCAAGACGGAATCATGGGTGTGGCAGTTTGTTACCACTGTTGGGAATGTACCAAAGGCTAAAGCTACCAAAGTGAAATGTATTGCGTGCAACTTTGCACCAAGTCGTGGACTACCTGGACAGTATTTCTACTGGACCAACTCCATGCGCCACCACTCCCAATCCATTCACTGCAATTCTATCAAAAAGGCTGTTCCTGTCTTAGCAAGTAGTAGACTGTCTTCGTCCACGTCATCTTCCTCAGCCAGTACTGTAACTACACAGCCTACTTCTGTGGGACACAAAATATCACCTGCTACCTTGCAATCAATAAAAAGGGCTGTTGATCCATATCTTTCGAAGACAACAGTCCTCTGTATATACTGCAACACACCACTTTTTAGGGGGAGCAATTTTGATGTGCTTTGGAAGCTGTAATCAAGAAGCGTGAGAAACACTGTGCCCTGCCTTAGATATTACACAGGATCAACATCTTCCCCTGTCCACCTGCCGCTCCACATTTATGGTTGGTGCCTCATCTCCCATTTACCCCCCACCTTACTTTCTAACCTCTCCTGCAACAAAAAGAAAACAAGCATCAAACAACAACAACAAAAAATCCTTTAGGAACCACCTTTCACAGTTAGAAAATAGCACAAAAAATAAACATATATAGTCTCCATCTCCTTTACATTTCTCAATAAACTAGAAGATTGTATCACCCTAATTTCAAAAGCCCTTGCAACACTAATTACTCTACCCCAGCCTTAACGCTAACATCATTATACGTTCAAAATGAGCTCCACCTATTTCAATAACGTTAATGGGCAGCGTAGTACCATGTCATCACCAATGTCATAAGCTTATCTAATGCAAAACGAGGAACTTAAGCACACACATCTACAACAAATGCAAACATTTTCTTTCTTTTTACAAAATGATAGACACATTTTATTTTGAAGAAAACAACAATATTCGGGACTGCAACAAGTAATTTTCATTTTGACACAACGAAAAAAACATTCAATTAAGTCCACAAAAACATGGTTAGCTTTTTCAAATAAGGTTCATAGCTACTGAACTTTGTACTGTTCTCATTTTGAGTGAAACTCTCAACAGTGATCTACTAATGCCAAATCTGATCATAGATCCATTAATGCAAGTCTTTGCATTCTTCAAAAAAACATTATCTTCCAGTACCAACGAGTGATGTACACACATGGTGCTCCATTACAAAGGAGAAATTAGTGCTTTAAAATTGAAATAAGAGCAACACTTTCACATCTGCACGTTTCTAGAACCTATACGCTCCCATGTTGCTCCTTGTTACTGCCACCGCAAATGGACAGATTGTTGTCTGGCGGTCGTCCCAGATGATTGTTATTACATATCCGTTGTTGATAATTATTGTCCAAATACTGTTGAAAAAATGGTTGGCCGGCAGGCTGTACCCATGACACGCACACAATGGGATTATATAACTATATACAATTAAGAAGGCAAAACATATTGCAGTAACCACTTTACAGTTAAATATCCACAGTACATTCTTATTTTGTCCATACATTTAAGTTACAATTCACACATACAATGTCTATTCTTTGTGTCAAATTGAACAATCATCCGTCAGGACGTTCATCATATGGCACATAATACACTTTCAATCGTTTTGCAAATCCATTCATCCAATGTAGCGGAGGACCAACCCCTTCAAAGCACAATTTTCCAAAATAGAAACTTTACTTTCCAATATCAGAGTTTATGTAATGAATCTTATGATTTCTCTGTGGATTTTTGACACATTTACACCTTCTTAGTGCAGTGTATTCAAGGATAACAATGGGACCGTTCTTGTGCCATTCACAGCTTGCCCAAATCAGTTTTGTTTTTAGAAATACATGCCACACAAACAAACAATATTACTGTCACTTAGTGTACTGAAAAACAAATAAACAAAACAATATTTGAAGTAAACCACATAGCACAATATTTTCTTCCATTTTAGACAAACCCTCACTGACATCCTCTTTTTCGTCCCTCACCAGATCGCTGGACCCCTCAAATGATCTCTATGCTCTGCCCTGTCTCCTCCTCTCCCATTAATGGTGGCACCCATTGGGAATTTCATATGGATCTATTTGACTCCTCCAGAGTGTTCATTAACATCTATCTAAATGCTACTGTCATGGTGTAAGGCCGTCAGGCTAATCTCCGCCTCTTTGATAGGTGGTTTCCTCACCTTATCAACTTCCACTCATCTCCAGCTCTCCCCTATTCTCTTCCCCTGGCTACCTTGCCCTCCTCCACTTCCTCCTCTGCCCCATCTCACGCTCCTTCCACACCTCCGCAGGGCATACCTCTGATCTGTACCCCTCCCCGAAAGGACTTTAAGGCTGGCAAACTTCTCCATCTTGCCACTCTCAATTCTCGCTTGGCTGTTAAACACTCCTCTGACATCTGTCACCTCGTAGAAGAACTCAACCTTGATGTCCTTGTTCTCACCTAGACGTGGTTCACGGCCAGCTCTGTCATACGTTTTGACACTCTCCTTCCCGACGGCTACAAGATCCTCTCAGCCCACAGATCCAACCGGCCTGGAGGGGGTGTAGCCATGATCTTCCCTGAGTGGATTCCTGCCTCCTTGATTCCCACTCAAGCTTATTCCTCTTTTGAATGCCAAGTTTGCAGGCTCTCTCTCTCTCCTAGCCACTCTCTTACTGTTGCTACTCTTTATCGGCCTGTCAAATCACCCCTTTTCTGTCTGAGTGGGATGACCTCTCCTCCTTCCTCTTGGCCTCAACCACTCAACTTCTACTCCATGGTGACCTCAACATCCATCTTGATTCTACCTGTCCCTCATCTGCACTCTTTCACGACCTCTGCAATTCACTCTCCCTCGATATCCTTCCTTCCGCCTGACTGACTCTGCTGGGCACACATTTGGTGTCTTGATCTCATCCGGCCTCCCCCTCACAGCCCCCCCAGCACTCCTGTCTCTTGGAGTGATCACTGTCTCCTCTCCTCTCATCTCTCCATCTCCTCGCCCCAAGCCAGGTCCACTCCTAGATTGCCACCCACCTTCTCGGATATCCGGCCCATGAAGCGGGTGTCAGTTGAGGCCTTTGCTGCAACCTTCTCCCCACCTCCTCCACCCCAGGCTGACTCACACCCTGACACAGCCCACTCGCTTCTCTACTCCTATATTTCTGCTACTCTTGATACTCTTGCCCCCGCCATGAGGATCCATTTGAGGTCCAAATCCAAATGCAATTCGTGGTACGACTCTGACCTGGCTACACTTAAACAGAAGTGTAGGGCGGCGGAGAGGAAATGGAGGGCTTCTTGCTCATCCTACGACAAACTGGCCTGCCGCCTGCTTGAAAGGCAATACCGACATGCGGCCCGCACTAAGAAGAGAGTCCACATTCAAGCCTGCTTCTCTGCGGCATCTAACAATTTGGCGAAACTCTTCAGAATCGGCAAGGAACTGGCCAACCCTGCTGCAGTCTCCATCCCTCCTCTCACCTCCCAGGCTCTTTGCAATACCCTTGACTCTCACTTTATCTCTAAAATCCAGGACAATCTGTCCACCCTCTCCTCCGCCCCTCCTCCTTCTCCCTCTCTTTCTCGGCTTGCTGACCCTCCCTCAGTTACCGCCCCTCCCCCTTTCTCCTCCTTTATTATTTTCTCCCCTGATGAGGTAGCCAGATAAGTCCAATCTACAAAAACCTGCTCTCCAACGTCGATTCTAACAGTCCCCCTGTCCTCATCCTACTTGAACTCTCCTCTGCGTTCGACACGGTCAACCATACCACCCTGCTCAATTGTCTCCATGACAACCTGGGTATTACTGATCAGGCTCTGGCCTGGCTGACTTCTTTTCTCTCTGATCGACCCTCCCAGGTACAACTTAGTTCCTTCCTATTGTCTATCTCCCTCTCTACATGTGGTGTCCGCCA